>NC_134882.1:14096440-14103940 GCF_041734735.1 Babylonia areolata
CGTCAAAAGCGTCAAAGCGTCTCTCTCTCTCTCTCTCTCTCTCTCTCTCTCTCTCTCTCTCTCGCTCTCGCCTTTCCATTAAATATATGTGTGCTATTGTAACTGATGTAGATCAGCAAGGACAGATTGGAAGCCGGAATGGGCCATGCCTAAAATCTTAATCCTTGAATGAAAAACGTTTTGAGTTCTGAGTTATGAGTTCTCTCTCTTTCTCTGTGTCTCTGTCTCTCTGTGTCTCTAATGATAATAATAATAATGATGATGATAATAATGATAATAATAATGATAATAATAATAATAATAATAATAATAAGAAGAAGAAGAAGAAAAAGAATGATAGTATTAATATAGCGCTGAATCTTGTGCGGAGACAAATCTAAGCGCTTTCACACCAGTCTCTGTCTCTGTCTCTCTTCTCCTGTGAACTTTGTCATGTGGTCTGGGTACTAGACTTTCGGAAGAGATAGGATAAACCGTGGTCCCGTGTGCAGCATGCACTTAGAGCACGTAAAAGGACCCACGGCAACAAAAGGGCTGTTCCTGGCAAACTTCAGTAGAAAAATCCACTTCGATAGGAAAAACAAATAAAACTGCTCACGGGGGGAAAAAAAAGGGGGGGAGCGGGGGGGGTGGGGGTGGTGGTAGGGGGGGGGGGGCGCTGTAGTGTAGCGACGCGCTCTCCCTGGGGAGAGCAGCCCGAATTTCACACAGAAAAATCTGTTGTGACAAAAAAGAGAAACACAAATACAAATACAAACATTGAGTGGTCAGACCTGAGATTCCCAGACTCCCAGAGAGCTGCCAGAGACAGGAACTGATGGAGAGAACTGATCTGGAAAACATCTGCGGTGCCTTGACGACTCTCCACTGGGTTATAGGATAGTTCAGTTCAGTTCAGTTCAGTCCAGTTCAGTTCAGGCCAGTCGAGTCCAGTCTAGCCCAAGCCAATTCAGCCCAGTTCAGTCCAGTCCAGTTCAGTCCAGTCCAGTCCAGTCCAGTTCAGTCCAGTCCAGTTCAGCCCAGTCCAGTTCAGCCCAGTCCAGTTCAGTCCAGTCCAGACCAGTTCAGTCCAGTCCAGTTCAGTCCAGTCCAGTCCAGTCCAGTCCAGTTCAGTCCAGCCCAGACCAGTTCAGTTCAGTTCAGTCCAGTTCAGTCCAGTTCAGTTCAGTTCAGTCCAGTCCAGTTCAGTTCAGTCCAGTCCAACCCAGTCCAGTCCAGTTCAGTCCAGTCCAGTTCAGTCCAGTCCAGTCCAGTCCAGTCCAGTTCAGTCCAGCCCAGCCCAGTTCAGTTCAGTTCAGACCAGTTCAGTTCAGTTCAGTCCAGTCCAGTTCAGTCCAGTCCAGTCCAACCCAGTCCAGTTCAGTTCAGTTCAGTCCAGTCCAGTCCAGTCCAGTCCAGTTCAGCCCAGTCCAGTTCAGTCCAGTCCAGTTCAGCCCAGTTCAGTCCAGTCCAGTTCAGCCCAGTCCAGTCCAGTCCAGTTCAGTCCAGTCCAGTCCAGTTCAGTCCAGTTCAGTCCAGTCCAGTTCAGCCCAGTCCAGTCCAGTTCAGTCCAGTCCAGTCCAGTCCAGTCCAGTCCAGTCCAGTTCAGTCCAGCCCAGCCCAGTTCAGTTCAGTTCAGTCCAGTTCAGTTCAGTTCAGTCCAGTCCAGTTCAGTCCAGTCCAGTCCAGTTCAGTCCAGTTCAGTTCAGTCCAGACCAGTTCAGTCCAGTCCAGTTCAGTCCAACCCAGTCCAGTTCAGTTCAGTCCAGTTCAGTCCAGTCCAGTTCAGCCCAGTCCAGTTCAGTCCAGTCCAGTCCAGTCCAGCCCAGTCCAGTTAAGTTCAGTTCAGTCCAGTCCAGTCCAGTTGAATCTAATCTAATCTAATCTAATCTAATCTAATCCAATCCAATCCAGTCCAGTTCAGTTCAGTTCAGTACAGTCCAGTCCAGTCCAGTTCAGTTCAGTTACTCAAGGAGGCGTCACTGCGTTCTGACAAATCCATATGCGCTGCATCACATTTACTAACTGAAGCGGATACCTGACCAGCAGCGTAACCCAACAGGCTTAGTCAGAGGCCTTGAGGGAAGAAAGGGTGCATAAACAATTAATGGATACAGCATTTGATAAATAAACAAATGAATAAATAAACAAGCAAACACACAAAACATGAAAATATAAAACAAAACTGAAATAGAATAAAATAAATAAGTAAACAGATATATAAATATATAGATAGATAAATAATAGAATATTTTTTGAAATGTATAAAATGTAAGCATATAATTAAAAAACAACAACAAAAACCACAAACAAACAGTAAAAACAACCATGAAAATAATGATAAATAAATAAATAAATAAGCTAATGAATGTAAACACACACACACACACACACACACACACACACACTCCAATATTCCGTGGTAACAGGTAACGGTGTTATATAAGTCCCACACCTTCCTAGGATGCTTATCCTAGTCGGCCCTATCACCTGAAGTGGTGTCGATGAAAATCCCGAATGTAGGTATAACTGTGGAACATTCCCGCCTGGTATAATACACTTTTCATGAGGAATAGTGGGACAGAAATGGAATGGGTTTTGTTGTTGCTGTCGATACTGGTGTTGGTGGTGTTGCTGTTGGTTGTATTGGTGTTGTTGTTGTTGTTGTTGCTGTTGCTATTGGTGCTTAAGAACGATTGTCGACTTCGACTATGACCATCAGAACACCCGAGGAGGTAACTGCTGTCCCGACTATCTGGGCTAGAATTTGATTATAGTGGAGCGAGTGGCTTGCCCAAGTTACATCCCTACTCTCTCGGCCAAGAGGGTTTTAGGACAGTCGGCATTGGGATGGTTCCCAAACGCCAGCTAGCCCCCCAAGGCTGCAGCACTAAGAGCTAGTTCATTTTTGCCTCCTAGTTTGAGAGTCATAGTCCTTCACAAAAGACTAAGCTGTAAATGATTTCTCTTTGCAATGGAGAAACCATTGATAATACAGCTCTCACTTGGCTTTTGGCCCAACAGTGTTTAAAAAGAGTGCAGATGAAATGACACAGAGGAGAAGATAGATTCAGTTTCAGTTTCAGTTTCAGTAGCTCAAGGAGGCGTCACTGCGTTCGGACAAATTCATATACGCTACACCACATCTGCCAAGCAGATGCCTGACCAGCAGCGTAACCCAACGCGCTTAGTCAGGCCTTGAGAAAAAAAAGGTGAATAAATAATAGATAAGCTTACATAAATAAATAAATAAATAAATAATTATGATAGATTCAATATCCAGTCCGTCATGGAATGGAAAAAAAAAACTTGGTAAAGATTGTTATTATTATTATTATTATTATTATTATGTTGTTGTTGTTGTTGTTGATGATGATGTTGTTGTTGTTCTTCTTCTTCTACTTCTTCTTCTTCTTCTTGTGGTGGTGGCAGAATGGTTAAGACACTCAGCTGTCAATACAGAGAGTCCGTGATGGTGTGTGTTCGAATCCCGCTCTCGCCCTTTCTCCCAAGTTTGACTGGAAAATCAAACTGAGCGTCTAGTCTTTCGGATGAGATCGATAAACCGAGGTCTCTTGTACAGCACGCAGTTTGCGCATTGAAAAAGAATGCATGGCAACGAGAGTGCTGTTCTCTGGCAAAGTCGTGTAAAAAGAAATCCACTCTGATAGGTACACAAATATATTAGCATGCACTCAAAGCCTGACACTGACGGGCGCAACAGCCGAGTGGTTAAAGCGTTGGACTGTCAGTCTGAGGGTCCCGGGTTCGAATCACGGTGACGGCGCCTGGTGGGTAAAAGGTGGAGATTTTTACGATCCCCCAGGTCAACATATGTGCAGACCTGCTAGTGCCTGAACCCCCTTCGTGTGCATATGCAAGCAGAAGATCAAATACGCACGTTAAAGATCCTGTAATCCATGTCAGCGTTCGGTGGGTTATGGAAACAAGAACATTCCCAGCATGCACACCCCCGAAAGCGGAGTATGGCTGCCTATATGGCGGGGTAAAAACGGTCATACACATAAAAGCCCACTCGTGTGCATACGAGTGAACGTGGGAGTTGAAGCCCACGAACGCAGAAGAAGAAGAAGAAGAAGAAGAAGAAGAAAGCCTGACAAGCGCGTTGGGTTATGCTGCTGTCAGGCATATGCTTAGCAAATGTGGTGTAGCGTATAATGGATTTGTCCGAACGCAGTAACGCCTCATTGAGTAACTGGAACTGAACCTGAATCTTCTTCTTCTTTTTCTTCTTCTTATTGTTGTTGTTGTTGTTGTTGTTATATATGCTTTCATTTGTTATACTTTGCACTATGTGTGGGACTCGTTGATTTAATCACAAATAACAAAATCAAGCAGATATTCATCATTGAAAAAAAAAAATGCTGTCTCCTATACTGTATGCGTTCGTGATGTCCTCACTAGTTTTGTAATTACTGCTTGTCACATCGCTTTCACTGACTGTATTGTATTGTTTTGTACTGTATTATATTGCATTGCATTGTTTTGTATTGTTTTGTACTGTATTGTATTGCATTGTATTGCACTGTATTGTATTGTTTTGCATTGTATTGTATCGCATTGCATTGCATTGCATTGCATCGTATTGTATTGTATTGTCCTGTACTGTACTGTATTGCACTGTATTGTATTGCACTGTTGCATTGTATTGTATTGTAGTGCACTGCACTGCACGGTATTGCATTGCACTGTACTGTATTGCATTGTATTGTATTGTAGTGCACTGCACTGCACGGTATTGCATTGCACTGTACTGTATTGCATTGTATTGTATTGTAGTGCACTGCACTGCACGGTATTGCATTGCACTGCACGGTATTGCATTGCACTGTACTGTATTGCATTGTATTATATTGTATTTTATTGCACTGTTGCATTGTATTGTATTGCACTGCACTGCACTGTATTGTATTGTATTGTGTTGTATTGTATTGCACTGTATTGTATTGTATTGCACTGTACTGTATTGCATTGCATTGCATTGCATTGTATTGTATTGTATTGTATTGTATTGTATTGTATTGTATTCACATTTGTCTCAACAGATTTCTCTGTTTGAAATTCAGACTGCTTTCCCCAGAGAGACAACCTCGGCACAATGCACTCTCACCCTTATTTTTAAAACAAAATGTCTGTAAATGTGTTCGCTTTGCGATCAAAGTGGATTTTTCTTCTTCTTCTTCTTTATAAAAGAAATATTTATTTATTTATTTTTTTAGAACAGAATTTAGCTGTGGACAATCATTTTACTGTCGTGGGTTCTGTTATGAGCACCTAAGTGTATGCTGCAGACGCGACTTTGGTTTATCGTCTCATCATGAAATATTAAATAAAATGATTAATTCAGCATCCTGAATAAGCAGGAAAATGGGAACTGTTTCAAGAAAGAAATGTTTCCCCATATTCATCTTCGTGTCGTAAAACATTGATGTCCAGCATATCATTTTAACGGGATGTGTAACTGAATTCAATACTAAACGTGACATGAAGGCGCTTGAGATCAACATTGAGTCCTGGGAGGACCTTGCAGATGACCGCAACAGCTGGAGAAGCACTCTCAAGAATCAGCTACGGATTGGTGAGGACAAACTGTCAGCTGCTGCAGCAGAAAAGCGAGCTCGCAGAAAAGGGACGGCAGCCAACATACCAGCATCAACTTACACATGTGACCGCTGCGACAGAGACTGTCTCTCTCGCATCGGTCTCTACAGTCACAGGCGACGCTGCTTGGTCCAAGCGGACAGCCCAATTAGACATTAGGTCGGATATACTCTATACATGGTCAGCCATGAACGAAGGAGGCCTACTACTAGGTATTTAAAACCCACCATATAGAAATAACAACCGTTGTATGCGCTATTAGGCCAATTTATTTACAGAAGCGACATGGCTGTCTTTGTCATAAGTATATGTGTGAGTGTGGGGGTTGAATGTGTGTGTAGTATGTATATGCATGTGTGAGTGTGTATGCGTGCGCGCGAACACAAAAACACACATATTAGGTCGAAGATAACACTCATACAGACAGACTAACAAACAGAAACACAGACACAGACACAGACACAGATACACAGACACACAGACACACACACACACACACACACACACACACACACACACACACTCACTCACTCACTCACACGCATTCACATACACTGTTAACTTATTTTGGTTTGGTCAAATTCAAAGTCACACACACACACACACACACACACACACACACACACACACACACACACACACACACACACACACACACACACACACACACACACACACACACACACTGTTATCTTATTATTGAATGTCAGACTTGTCAAAAGGAAGCTCGTCGAGTTCGGTGGGGGAAAAATAGACAAAAAACAGACACACACACACACACACACACACACACACACACACACACACACACACACACAAAAGAAAAAGAAAAAAAAAAGACAAAGAAAAGAACAAGCAACCCCGTCTTGTCATACCTCTTCCTGTCCTCAGATACCCCCCTACCAACCCTTCCCTTCCAACCGCCAGTCTTAGTCTTAGAAGACAGCTACACAGGGCGTGGGGAGACAGACAGACAGACACACAGACACACAGAGAAAGGTGGGGTGAGAGAGAGAAAGAGAGAAGATGGGGTGAGAGAGAGAAAGAGAGAGAGAGAGAGAAGATGGGATGAGAGAGAAAAAGAGAGAGAGAGAGAGAAGATGGGGTGGTGGTGAAGAGAGGTTGGAGAGAGAGAGAGAGAGAGAGAGAGAGAGAGAGAGAGAGAGAAACTCTGATACGTGGAGCGAGAGACATAGGGGGTGGGGTGGAGAGAGAGAGAGAGAGGTTGGAGAGAGAGGGGTTGGTGAAGAGAGGTTGGAGAGAGAGGGAGAAAGAGAGAGAGAGAGTGAGAGGCAGAGACAGAGACACAGAGAGAGAGATAGAGTGGGCAGAGACAGAGAGAGTGAGTGAGAGGAAGGGAGGTAAGAGAGAGAGAGAATTCATGCAGAGACGGGGACACACACACACACACACACACACACACACACACAGTCAAGCAGAGACGGGGACACACACACACACACACTGCGAGAGAGAGAGAGAGAGAGAGAGAGAGAGAGAGTCCCTGAGGAGCAAGTGGTAAATATTTGATGAGTTTGCCTTCCACTCAGATCAATGAAGCAGACGACAGATTCCGGGAGCCCCGGATGTTGGCTGATCGGGAAGCGGAATCGCCCCGCACTGAAAGCAGCGGGCCACAGATATTGGACAGGAAATGGGAATTAGGTCTGTATGGGAATGCTTGTGCTAGCTCGGTCGTCTCATCAGTTGTTGGTCTTTTTACAGTTTCCTCCCCTGATCGCAGCTGAAATCGAACTGTTAACGATAATAATAGAACTTTGTTTAGATCACTTCTCAAGTACTCTGCCTTCCTTGCGCTTTGAAAATTGAAAAGAAATATTTTTCTCAACAGAAACATTCGTCGGAGAAGAAAAGAAAAGTTTAAAGACGTTACGTGAT
>NC_134882.1:14108940-14121440 GCF_041734735.1 Babylonia areolata
TGTATTTCTGTGCCTGCTGTCTGTGTACACTGTCTCTCTCTATACCAAAACGTGTTCTCCCACTAGGTAGTTCAACTAGCACTCTAACCACCGTTTTGAGACATATCCTTTTAATGATATAATAAACTCGTGCAATCATATGAAATATGTATCTATATATGATAGTCAGTCGTGTCCGACTATGACCATCAGAACAGCAGAGGAGGCAACTGCTGTTCCGACTAATTTAATATGTACCTGTGGGACTGTGAGCGTCGGTAGGCGAGAAAGTGGGGAAGGGACTGCACAACTCCTCCTCATTAAAAAAAAAAGTCACCTGTGCTGGTAAGGCAACCAGGCCAGTGTCGGAGGACACACACCGACAGATAAGCCTGCCTGCCTACTCATCCGTCGGACCGACGGGAGACTCCATCATAGGTGAAAAAACGGTTCAGACTGACCTGTAGGTGGTAACTTGTCCTAAGATGAAAGAGTTTCCCTACGTTTCGGGCCCTAGGCCCTTCTTCATGGGGGAGAAAAGTAGAGAATGGAGAAGAAAAGAGGACAAAACCAAGACAGAGGTAAAACTAAGAAATGTGAGGAGTAATCAAAAAGAAAAAAAAAGGACAAAAAAAGAACAGAGAAAAAGGTGAGCAATATTTACATAGGAAAAGAAGGGGAGATGGTTAAACACTGGAGAGGGAGGGGAGGGGGGGGGCGTCGGGGAGGGAGGGCTAGGGAGGGGGGGGGGAAGGAGGGTTGTGCTAAATAAATATAATAAATATAATATAATATAATTGATATAACAACCCAAGATTTCTTTTTTCATGGGCTGAGTAGAGACAAAGGTTTTTTTGTTTTGTTTTGTTTTCAGAGAATAGATATGAAGAAAATAGTTGTTAGGGGCCTATACTGTCAGTCTGGCTTGTGCGGCCAGCTCTTCCGTCGTACCATGCACTAACCCCTCCATCAGCTCCTTTGTCCAGCCAGTGGTCCCATCACCTCGATGCCCTTCTGATCCCTTGGAACCAGATGGTTCGTGCCCTCAAGATGCCAGCACACGTCAGTTCTGTCCAGCCAGGCAGGGAAGAGAAAGCATCTGGGCAGTAATTTTTTGATGACACCTTATCCTTTGACACACACACAGACACACAGACACACAGAGAAAGAGAGAGAGAAAGCAATTGCTACAGCAAACCAAATAATTGATGTAATAATTCACTTCCGAAAACGGAGCATGGCTGCCTACATGGCGGGGTAAAAACGGTCATACACATAATACACGAGTGAACGTGGAAGTTGCAGCTCAGGATCGAAGAAGAAGAAGATGTAATAAAAAGGTCAGTTGATGATAATTGATAAAAATACTTTTAAAAATGTATAAACCCCTACATGCATACAGCTGCTAATTCTCTACCCAGCAGTTGCGCTGAAGAAGCCGGCCGGATCGCCGACGAAAGCTACGCAAGTGAGTAGCCTTCTTTGACTGAGAGATCGGTTTAACTTGGTAGTCATTATATAAACCCCTAGTTCGGCCATTTATAGAGTATGGGAATACAGTATGGTGTCATGCGTACCTTAAGAGACAACCTATTGCTTTTTAAAATAAATTCAAAAGAGAGCCATCAAAATAGTTAAAGAATGCCGAGATACGACATGCTTAGAACGGTTAAGATAGCCTACTTGCAACTGCCGTCATTGAAAGGAAGAAGATTAAGAGGAGATTTGATCCAGACACGATAATTTATGAAATTAGAATAACTTAGACAATATAGATGCAGACAATATGTTTGTTTAAGTATTCTTCTGATAAAACAAGGACCAGTGAGGCAAAACTTTATTAAAAAAAACATGTAAACACTAACATCCGCAAATTTACTTAAACATAAGATAAGATAAGAATAACTTTATTATCTCCAACTGGAGAAATTTGGCCAGGTGCATTATCACAACATAGACAAGTAAACAACATGGGGACCATAACTGTAAAAGCCAACAACAGCCCCAACAAATATTACGAAGATACAAATGTAAAAAATATCACATACATCGTTTCATACATACATCCACACACTGCAGGTAATAACTAGTATTCTTAATGTAAAAACAGAAAGAATTAAGAAACATTATTTGAATATAATTATAAACATAGCCTACTATACTGCACATTGATTATAATAGACAGATAAGATAAGAATAAAGATGAATTGCGGAAAACCACAACCAGATAATCAGCACACACCCGCACCGCACCCCCCACCCCCCACCCCCCCCCCACACACGCGGATAACTTGATCAAACAAGAGTAATAAACATTTAGACAATAATAACTGCAGGTTCAGTTTTACCAATCGAGTTATCAAGCACTGGAACAATCTGAACACTAACAATAACATTAAAACCGCACAACACAAAGTCTTAACAATTAAGTTAAAAAAATCTGCTCGACCGTGATCCCAAAATGCAACAGAGTTTTCAAGATTTCGATGCGTAGAGTAGGATTGTAATTTCACTGATGATAAAAGTAAATTAGAGCAGGCATGCAAAGCAAACCACAAGAAATTATGTAACAAGAAGGGGCGCAAATGGACAGAGGTATAAAAAAATAATAAAAAAAAAAAAAAAAAAATCCCAGCGACTACTTCTGCTACTACTACTGGCTGTTCAGTTTACTCCAGCCCATGACGTGATAGTCCATAACGTGACGTAGTTACTACGGGATGACGTCAAAGTCCTTGTCAATTTGTTCGAACCACCTCTCTCCCCCCTCCCCCCCTCCACACCCAGAGTCTCACACAGACTATGATTTAATTCTTATCACCCTAAGCGGACATACAAGACACATTGACACCACACCTCACCATAAACACAAAACGGGAAAAGAATTTCCATCCGATCTCTTCACCAATGTATGCCCTCTAATTATCATCCCTTACCAAACAATATCGAAATGGTTGATTTAAAAAGAGGTATATATATATATATATATATATATATATATATATATATATATATATATATACATACATATATATATATATATATATATATATATATATGTGTGTGTGTGTGTGTGTGTGTGTGTGTGTGTGTGTGTGTGTGTGTGTCTTAATATTCTGATGCAGAAATATCCTCTGGATATAATCTATTTTTGTTACAATGACCACACCATGATTAATTAGCGTGTGGGGTCTCAGATTAAAGCACAAACGGAGTTGCTCAAAAAAAAAAAAAAAAATCAGCAGCTTGTGATTTGATGGGATTTTTGTTTGTTTGTTTGTTTGTTGTTTTTTTGCTGGTTTCGCCGGCCCTTCGATATTTCCTTTCTTTGTAACCGCTTTCAGCATTCTTAATCAATTTAGGTTGTAATTTTCAAACGTGTGTGTGTGTGTGTGTGTGTGTGTGTGTGCGTGCGTGCGCGCGCGCGCCCGCGCCTGTGTACGTGTGTGCATGTGTTTGTGAGTCTTGCTTTTGTTGACTCACTCGTGCAAACAAAGTGAGTATATGTAATAACCCAGCTTTGGTTGTCTGTGTGTCTGTGGTAAACTTTAACATTGTCATTTTCTCCGGTTTTTTGGTTTGACAGTTTCATCTCCCCCTCCCCCCCCCAACCCCCCCCCCCCATACACATACACTTAAAAATCTGTACATTCACATATATGCATCACATTTTTTCTTTACGTATGCACACAGGATATTTGATAGCCTGGTTTCTGATTTGTTTGAAGCCTCACCTCTTGTAGGGTCCCTCTGTCCAGGGAATGGCCAGGACACACAGCACAGAGGAAGGACACTGACATGAGACCCCCATCAGCAGCAGACTGAGGACTCCCGTCACTCTTCACACTGTACAGACCATTGTTGCAGATGTTTTTGTTTGTTTGTTTCTACTTTGGGTCACGCGCACACATACAAACTAGAGAGGCAAGGCCTTCAAGACTCACTTGTTATACATTAAAAAAAAAAAAAAAAAAAAAATCCAAGCTTTTTTATGTATTGAGTATAATTTCAAAATGTAATGTTTAAGATGAGAAAGATCAGTTTAAAGCAAATTAAGTCCCCTAGCATTAATTACAGAGTAATTTCCCTTTTTTTTTTACTATCTGCACCAAACGTTTGCAAAATAAATAAAACTTCCATGCTTAGCAAAAGAAGTTCTTGTTTGAACAAAAAAATGATATTAATGACTGCTCTTGTTGGGTCAGAATCAGATCAAAGTGCCAAGTTTAGAGAATACAAAAACTATAAATATAACAGTAAATGCAGTTTGCATATAATTAGGCTTCATTTAAAAAAAAAATAGTGCCCATCCCAGAGGTGCAATATTGTTTTAAACAAGATGACTGGAAAGAACTGAATTTTTCCTATTTTTATGCCTAATTTGGTGTCAACTGACAAAGTATTTGCAGAGAAAATGTCAATGTTAAAGTTTACCACACACACACACACACACACACACACACAGACAACCGAACACCGGGTTAAAACATAGACTCACTTTGTTTACACAAGTGAGTCAAAAAGGGTTGACCAACTTGTGATGTCGGACTGTCTTCTGAGCTAAAGATATAACTGAAATAATAATAAAGGGTTTATGGACCAATCAGCAGCCAGTTTTTTTTTTCTTTTTTCTAAGAAATAACTATTTAATCCGGATGTTACCTGCACTGCATTATCAATTCTTGAGGATGCATCCGGTAGGCACGGTGTATCAGCCTAAAATACCCCCCCCCCCACCACCCCTCCTCTGGATTCTACCCTGGAGACATTCTGGCTTAGCACTGAAAGACTTCCGAGGACATTTGGGGCTGGCCAGGATGAACTCCAACGCCCCCCCAACCCCCTCAACCCCCCTCCCCGTCAACCCCGCTCCCACCACCTTCCGGTTGGAAATTCCACTTTCAGTTCCAAGGAGATGTCAGAGCGTGAGGAGTGATCCATATACACTACACCACATATGCTGTTTAAAAAAAAAAAAAAAAAGGCAGCAGATGCCTGACCCATTGTGCTTAGCAGGTTTGGGGAGTTTACCCTAGATTTAAAAAAAAACAAAAAAACAAAAAAAACCAAAAAAAAAACCACAAAACAAAAAACAACAACAAAAACCCCCAAAAACATTAACATCAAAAAAGACAATTTGACAAAATAAACAAATTACTGAATGCATCAAAATATATATGAAACTGGAAGATAAGTTGAACACACACACACACACACACACACACACACATATGCGTTATGTGTAATTCAGAAACTGGGCCTGATGGAAATTGCCTGTTCTATCTACGGGTTTAATCAAAGACGTTTCGGTGTTTCAGCGCCACTTGTAATTCTGTGTTCCTGTGTGTGGAATTAAAAAAAAAAAAAAAATCTGTCGTGTCCTGCGGGTTCAGTCATACTGAATCTCTAACCCCAATCACTTTCATTTCACCCCCCCCCCCCCCCCCTCCACCCCCCGGCCCTATTCCTTCACATGAAAATAATGGTGTAAACAAGGGGAGTGAAGTCTCCCAACGACGGACCAGGGGGAGGAGGAAACCTTTCCCAACGGCTGTGAAGGCGGAAGAGGATGACCAAAGAGCAGGGGGAGCTCTTATCCTTGGCTGGAAGTCCTTCTAGGAGACGGAACTTCGAAGAAAAAAACTGCACCTGCCGAAGCCATCCTACACGTGGCAGTATCTGCACCTGTGGGACTGTGAGCGTCGGTAGGCGAGAGAGTGGGGAAGGGACTGCACAACTCCTCTTCACTAAAAAAAAAAAAATGTCACCTGTGCTGGTCAGGCAACCAGGATAATGTCGGGGATGCTGTGCTCTAGTGGCATAAAGACGTTTCAAAACAAAGAGAACGCTGGCCATTAAGGAGAAGCGTGAGCGAATGAAGCAGGGCTCAACTTCTGGAGACGTTTTCCCTTGCAACACCTGTGGGAAGTGCTGTGCATCCAGAATCGGCCTCTTCTCCCATAATTATGAGGACACACACCGACAGATAAGCTTGCCTGCCTACTCATCCGTCGGTCCGACGGGAGACTCCATCGATTACAGTCAGATATTTTGTAACATTTCTGTGGGTCATGACTTCACGCTCCTGTTGTTTCATCGTCCAAAACAGGACGTATACTTTCTGGCGTTGCCCTGTCTCTCGTTTGAATATTTTCCTTATACTTTGAAATTTTATTTTCGATTAAAGAAACAAAAAATATAGAAAACACTCGTGTGCGTGCTGACAGTGCATGTCTCAGTGCAACGCATGTGTAATGTGTCATACACGTCAGTTGGACCAGGAACACTGACTGTTTTATCAGTGTGCGAGCCAGGAAAGCATTCAGTGACACAATCCATTCGTCATTAGGTACATGTTTTGTTTTTGTTTTTCACTTTACAATTTGTCACGTACGCATGCAGGTCAGAAGCATTCATCTCTCCTGCCTCAAAGCGACGTAGTTGTGTGTGTGTGTGTGTGTGTGTGAGTGTGTGTGTGTGTGTATTTTCCCACCACCACGCCTAATCACACTTGAATTCACGCGAGATGTCTTAGTTTTTGTTGTCTGGCTTGCTTCAGTGCTGTAACTGAGTTAATTTAGGAATGCAGCACAAATCTTGATTTTATACCTGGCTTGTTTTTACAGCGATGTAATATAATGGAATTCAGGAACGGAGTACAACCCCAGCTGAGAAGGCCGCCGTGCGGGATGTTGCTTGATAATAGCGCGCTTGCTTGATCAAAAGGTGTTCAGCCCATTGTCAGGGTCAAGGGACATGGTGCTCTTCATTGTGTCGATATCAACAGCCATGGAAATGGTGTACTATCAAGTCCCACCACTTCGGGCCAACTTGAGCTAATAAAACCTAGCCTCCTGAACAATATGGTCAGAATATGAAGAACTTCACTGCATGCCTTGTGAGAAGGGGATGTGATCAAAAAGCCATCAATGGTAAACTACTACTACTACTACTACTACTACTACTACAAAATCTATGATATTATAGGACTATGCATTATCAAACAGCCTGGGAGAGTTTTACATTTATTTGCTTATTTATCATCATTGTTCTCTTTTTTAATATTTTTATTTCTATTTTTATTATTATTATTGTTATTACTACTTAAAAAAAAAATATTATTTATGTACGCTTATAGTTGACTTCATCAAGTTTTTGCGCCTTATACATATTATTATTAGTAGTAGTAGTTCTTTTTTTTATGTATTTATCTATTATTTATTCACCCTTTTTTTTCTCTCAAGGCCTGACTAAGCGCGTTGGGTTACGCTGCTGGTCAGGCATCTGCTTGGCAGATGTGGTGTAGCGTATATGGATTTGTCCGAACGCAGTGACGCCTCCTTGAGCTACTGAAACTGAAACTGAAACTGGGAGAGTTCATAAGAAATGATCAGTCAGCTTGCACAAAAATTCTGAACAGAACACACACACACACAGTAGCACTGGCGACACCATCGACGTGTTCGCTGCATATGAACATTTCAAAGTGGATACTGAATTAACTAGACTGAACATAAAAGAGACAAGAGAGGCAAGGCCTTCAAGACTCACTTGTGATAAATTAAGTCCCCTAGCATTAATTACAGAGTAGTTTCCCATTTTTACTATCTGCACCAAAACGTTTGCAAAATAAATAAAAATTCCATGCTTAGCAAAAGAAGTTCCTGTTTGAACAAAAAAAAATGATAACAATGACTCCTCTTGTTGTTGTGTCAGAATAAGAGGTCAAAGTGCCAAGTTTAGAGAATACAAAAAATATAAATATTTACAGTAAATCCAGTTTGCATATAATTAGGCTTCTTTTTTTGTTTTTTTGTGCCCATCCCAGAGGTGCAATATTGTTTTAAACAAGATGACTGGAAAGAACTGAATTTTTCCTATTTTTAGGCCAAATTTGGTGTCATCTGACAAAGTATTTGCAGAGAAAATGTCAATGTTAAAGTTTACCAAGGACACACAGACACACAGACACACGGACACACACACACACACACACACACACACACAGACAACCGAACACCGGGTTAAAACATAGACTCACTTTGTTTACACAAGTGAGTCAAAACTTAGTGGACCGCGTTGTAGTTTCGGTCAACCTATCGAACACGCAGATCTGGAGAAATCGGCTACATGTTGCGGTGTGCCTGAGGCGATGGCAACGTCTCCATTATCGCGGACTTCAGTTAAAAAGAATTTCTTTAAAAACCGAGACATATATGATTTAAACGGTGTTTATCACCTCGAATACCGTATCGATTTATTACGCTAGAAATATGTTTACATATATATATATATATATTTTTTTTTTAGTGCTAATTGTAGATGCGCTTCAGCCGCGCTGTATGTAAGTGTACTTACTCTCGAACCGAATGTGCTTGGTTCCCCCCCCCCCCCCCCCCCCCCCCGAAGCATTATATTACTCTGTAACACGTGTGAGTCTTGAAGGCCTTGTCTCTCTTGTTTATGTTCTGTTCAGCAAAGCCAATCATCACGGCGTTGGAACGTAGACAACGTGTACTATTTGAACTTCAAATTTATGCCACGCTGATACCATTTCAGCAAGGGTCCGCAATAAAGTCGAACAATCACAAACATATTGGAGGAAATCACTGACGTCCACAAACGCGTTTAATGAAATGATTGACGTGCTGGAATATGAATAACACTGTAGAACGTGTGCGCGTACACACGCGCAGACGCACGTTTGCACACATACACACACACACTCAATCATACTTGCGGGTGGTCGCACGAACACGCACGCGCGCGCGCGTGCGCGCGCACACACACACACGCACGCACGCACGCACGCACACACACACACACACACATTAGATTAGTGAGGCAAGGTTTGGGTAGGTATGGGTGTGAATTTCTGTCAAAAATCACGATTGTGGATAGAAGTTAAAACGAAAGAACGAACGAATACATATACACACAAACAAGCGTGCATCACATACACACGTACACATACAAACAAACGCATACACACACACACACACACACAAGCACACACACACACACACACACACACACACACACACACACACACACACACACACACACACACACACATACTAGTACAGCACAAAACAACACAGAAAACATTCGCTGACACAGTCTTTTGAAAAAGAAAAAAAAAAAAAAGAAAAAGCCGGGACAACAGAAAGAAGACATCCTGGAACAATAGAGAGACATTCAGAAAGAACGGGAGAGTGTAAGGGAGAGGGAGGGAGACAGAGAGAGAGAGACAGACAGAAATGGGAAGAGGGGGTGTGTGTGTGGGTGGGGGATGGGGTAGTGAGAGAAAGGGAGCGGTGGGTGAAAATGTCATTTTCGGAGTTGAGGGGTAGAGGGGTTGGGGGGGATAGGGTCAGGGGTGGGTAGGAGTTTGTTGGGAAGGAGAGGGGAGGGGAGGAATGTGGGGGGGGGGGGGGGGGGGAGGAAGGGGGTAGTTTCCTGCTGTAAAGATACATCGTTCTGTTGGTATACACACACACACACACACACACACACACACACACACACACACACACACACACACACACACACACACACACACAGAGGGAGACAGAGAGAGAGAGAGAGAGAGAGGGATGGAAGGCGGAAGAGGAATAACTCACCAACTTCTGCTTCCTTCCTTCCTTCCTTCCGCCTAGCTGCCCTGCCCCTCCTTCCCTCCCCTCCTCCCTCCTCCCTCCCCCGCCCCCCCTCCCCCCCGAACCCCCCCTCCTTCTTCACCCAAGCAGCTGTGTGGTCAAGGAAGGAAGAGCATCCCACCCCCTTCTCACTCCCGGTCCACACCCCCCACACCCCCATCCCTCTGTTTCTCTGTTTCTCTGTCTCTCTCTCTCCAACAGTCTCTGGCACCACGGCTCAATTTAATTCCTGACTTCCACATCTCTCTCTGTCTGTCTCTGTCTCTGTCTCTGTCTCTCTCTTCATTTCGCGCTCTCTTTCTGCCCCTCTCTCCCTGCCCTTCTCTCTCTCTCTCTCTCTCTCTCTCTCTCTCTCTCTCTCTCTCTCCTCTCTCTCTCTCGCTCGCCCTCTCCGAGCCCAAATGACAGCCAGATGCTCTCCTCGCCCCATTGTTCTCTCCCTTGCCGAGCGCCCTCTCCTCGCCCGGAGGCGATAATGAGTGGCGGGGACAAAAATACGAGGCGATCTTTAATCGACACCAATTTTCATCTCTGAGCGATTAGCTAGCTCGAGCGGCGCAGACACAGATTAGAATTTCATTTGGAAATGATCTCTGGAGACACATGGAAAGGGGAAGAGGGTGTGTGTGTTTGGGGGTGGGGGAGTGGGGTGGGGGGTGGGGGGAGAACATGGGGGGGGGAAGGGGTAGTGAGAGAGAGGGACCGGTGGGTGAAAATGTCATCTTCGGAATTGAGGGGTAGGGAGGGTGGGGGGGGATAGGGTCAGGGGTGGGGTAGGAGTTTGTTGGGAAGGAGAGGGGAGGTGGGGGGGGGGGGAGGGCATGTGGGGGGGGGGAGGGAGGAGGGGGGTGGTAGTTTCCTGCTGTAAAAATACATTGTTCTTTTGGTACACACACACACACACACACACACACACACACACACACACACACACACACACACACACACACACATATATATATATTTTATTTGGGGGTGTGCGTCACTTGGGTATATAACGGATGTCTTCCTCTACGTGTCTCAAGGTCTAATAATTATAATCAGCTCTTGATTAATTGCTTCCTCCCCACCACCACCACCACCACCCACCCACCCACCACTTGAGTGAGATACATGAAGTGGTTCTGGTTCTGAATCTGATTCGTCTGATTGTATCACTGAACTGAATGGAATAATATGCATTCTCTCTCTCTCTCTCACACACACATACACGCACACACACACACTCACACACACACACACACACACACACACACACACACACACACATTTAAAAAAAAATTCCTTTAATCGAATGAGATTCTCTCCGATCCTCGCAACCCACCCACCCACCAACCAACCTCCTTTTACTTCAACACACACACACACACACACACACACACACACACACACACACACACACACACACACACTGGGATACACTTTCTTCTCTCTCTCTCTCCATTCTCTCTCTCTCTCCATTCTCTCTCTGTCTCTCTCTCCCTCTCTCCCCATTCTCTCTCTCTCTCTCTCTCTGTCTCCCTCTCTCTCTCTCCTGTCTCTCTCTCTCTCTCTCTCCCCATTCTCTCTCTGTCTCTCTCTGTCTCCCTCTCTCTCCATTCTCTCTCACTGTCTCTCTCTGTCTCCCTCTCTCTCTTTCTCTCTCTCTGTCTCTCTCTCCCTCTCTCTCCATTCTCTCTCTCTCTCCATTTCTCTCTCTCTCTCTCTCCCCATTCTCTCTCTGTCTCTCTCTCTCTCCCTCTCTCTCCATTCTCTCTGTCTCTCTCTCCCTCTCTCTCCATTCTCTCTCTCTCTCTCCATTCTCTCTCTCTCCATTCTCTCTCTGTCTCTCTCTCTCCATTCTCTCTCTGTGTCTCTCTCTCCCTCTCTCTCTCTCTCTCCCTATCCTTTACATTTCTGACGTAAAAGTTGAAGAAGTTGCAAATCACAAGGTTCTAGGAATAACAATTGACAATAACCTATCTTAGTCAAAACACATAGAAAGTCTAACCAAAACCATTGCTTCGAAGTTATAACAGTTGAAAAAAAAAAAAATTTCCTTACCATGCATGCCAGAAAAAAATATTCTTTTATTCATACATTCAATCCAGTATTGATTACGCTTCCACTCTCTGGGATTCAGCAAGCAACAACTTACTAAAACCGTTGATTAGCATCCATAAAAGAGCCGTAAAACTAACCATTGACAAATCTTCAACACTGACAGAAACTGATTACAAACAAACAGGTACCCATCCACTCAAGGCTAAACTGTTACACAACAAAGGACTCTTCAAGCACAAAATCCTGCATAACAACGCTCCATCCTATCTGACAAATATGTTTACTTTCAATGATTACCGACATTCACATAGGATAAACCTTCCATTTACAACGATTATCTTATGGAAATCAAGCCTTGCATTTTGCATATCCCAGAAAATTTAAAAACTAAATCAAATTTTCAAAAATTCAAATCTAACTTACATACATACCTGATGAATCTTTCAAATATGACACCTCTATATCCTAAAATGTACTGATTATGTTTTCAATATCATTCATATTTCATATATATATATACAATATGATAATTGCCATGAATTCACTTCCCATGTTCCAACTATCGGTGTCTGTCGCTCTGCCTTTCCTTCTCCCTGTTATCATCATCATCATCATCATCATCATCATCATCATCTTCTTCTTCTTCTTCTTATCTTTTTCCCCACTCTCTCTAATAATCATTTCATTTTTTATAATAATTTGATCTTTTCAGTGATAATATGTGTCGTTGCGTCGTACTTAGGTTGTGTACATGCGCTTTATTTTCATGTGTAATTCTGTGTGTGTGTGTGTGTGTGTGTGTCTGTGTGTCTGTGTCTG
>NC_134882.1:14126440-14128940 GCF_041734735.1 Babylonia areolata
TGTATGTGTGTGTGTGTGAGAGGGCACGTGCGTGTGTGAGCGTGTGTCTGTGTGTGTGCGTGTATGTGTGAGAGAGAGAGAGAGAGAGAGAGGGAGAGAGAGAGTGTGAGCGCGTTCGTGTGTGAGCGCGCGCGCGCGCGTGTGTGTGTGTGTGCGTGTGTGTGTGCGTGCGTGTATGTGTGTGTGTGTTCGTGTGTGTGAGCGCGTACGTGTGTGAGTGTGTGTATGTGTGTGCCAGTGTATGTGTGTGCGCGTGCATGTATGTATGTATGTTTGTTTGTGTGTGTGTGTGTGTGTGTGTGTGTGTGTGTGTGTGTGTGTGTGTGTGTTTGTAGATATATATAGATATATATATATATATATATCTGTGTGTGTATGTGTGTGTATGTGTGTGTGTGTGTGTGTGTGTGTGTGTGTGTACGTGTGAGCGCTCTCGTGCGTCCGCGTGTGTCTGTGTGTGCGCGTGTATGTGTGTGTGTGTGTGTGTGCGTGTGTGAGCGCGCACGTGTCTGAGTGTGTGTCTGTGTGTGCGCGTGTATGTGTGCGTGCTTGCATGTATGTATTGTGTGTGTGTGTGCGTGTGTGTGTGTTTGTTTGTGTGTGTGTGTGTGTGTGTGTGTGTGTGTGTGTGTGTGTGTGTGACTGAAGAAAAGAGAGAGGGGGGAGTAGGTGGGTTTTTTTTTGTACTGAGAGAGAGAGCGGTACACATACTGTATGTGTTAAATTGATACTTGTTTACACAGAGAGACAGACAGACACACACACACACACACACACACACACACACACACACACACACACACACACACACACACACTCAACATCGAGTAATATAAAGCCTTTTTTTCAACCATGAGAAAGAGGCAGACATACAAAAGATTGACAGAGACAGTCAGAGACAAAGACAGGAACAGACACACAGACACAGAACAAAGAAAACAGGCAAACAAAAACACAAAGAAACAGAAACAAACAAACAGGAAACCCTAGCTATGGAAAGTGAGTATCACAGGAAGCAAAAAAACAGGTATATGAAGGTATACACCCTTAGCAACATCAAGCCTGTTTTAATGGCTAAACTTTGAAAGGCTGTGTTTGACAAGACGCTATCCTGATACACCACAACTGACCAATAAATGTCATACTGTAAAAAAAAAAAAAATGCCGGGCAGTATAAATCCCAACACAAACAGGTCCAACCCAGAAGTTAAGCACACTACAGCAGTGTCCACAGCCCATGGTTTGTTGACCAAAGAATCAAAAAGGCAAGTTCTGGTACACTGTTCGGAGACACCCCCCCCTACCCTCCCCCCCATCCCCCGACCCCTGAAGATGGGAGAGTTTGCACAGCATGCTTAACTGACAAGTCTACAGTCACGAGGTTTCGGTGACAACGGCTCTCCAAGAGAATACCCAACAAGCCGTGGTTTTCGCTAGGATACAGTTATTCAATATTTCTCCCCAACCCCACTGTATAGACACCTGCCAACAATCCTCAGTCTCTCTCACACCACATCTCTCTCACCAGCTCTCTCTCCCTCTCTCTCTCTCCCTCCATTCTCTCTCTCTCTCTCTCCTTCTCTCTTCATTCTCTCTCTCCCTCTCCCTCCATTCTCTCTCTCCCCCCTCTCTCCCTTCTCTCTCTCTCTCTCTGCCCCCCTCTCTCCTTCTCTTTCTCCCCCTCTCTCTCCTTCTCTCTCCTTTCTCTCTCTCCCACTCTCTCCATTCTCTCTCTCCCCCTCTCTCCCCCTCTCTCTCCCTCTCTCTCCATTCTCTCTCTCCCTCTCTCTCCATTCTCTCTCTCTCTCCTTCTCCCTCCATTCTCTCTCTCCTTCTCCCTCCATTCTCTCTCTCCCTCTCTCTCTCTCCCTCTCTCTCCATTCTCTCTCTCCCTCTCCCTCCATTCTCTCTCTCTCCTTCTCTCTTCATTCTCTCTCTCCCTCTCCCTCCATTCTCTCTCTCCCCCCTCTCTCCATTTTCTCTCTCTCTCTCCCCTGCTCTCTCCATTCTCTCTTTCTCTCTCTCTCTCTCTCTCTCCTCAAAATCTCATCCCCTCTCATTTTCTATTCCTCCAACCGCCACGCACCCAGCCACAACTCTTCTTTGTATAGCAGGTATGGATCTTTAACATAGCCTCCATATTCTAGGCCCAACACCCGGCTTATATCACAGATTGACATAAGTTTACATTTGGGCCAACAGCAAAGTGAGAGCTGTATTGTCAATGTTTTCTCCAGTCAATGGGAAATCATTTACAGCTTGGTCTTTTGTGAAGGACTATGACTCTCAAACTAGGAGGCAAAATTGCACTGGCTCTTAGTGCTGCAGCCTTGTGGGCTAGTTGGCCTTTGGGAACCATCCCAACGCCGACTGTCCCAAAACCCTCTTGGCCGAGAGAGTGGGGATGTACTTGGTCAAGACACTCTCCACTATAATCAAATTCCAGCCCAAATAGTCGGAACAGCTGTTGCCTCCTCTGCTGTTCTGATGGTCATAGTCG
>NC_134882.1:14133940-14153940 GCF_041734735.1 Babylonia areolata
TGCTGTTGTTTTTATGTCTTTTTTGTAAAATCGTATCTTTTTATTATGTTATAATGTCTACTTTCTGTTAAAACACACACACACACACACACACACACACACACACACACACACACACACACACACACACACACACACACAAAAGAAAAAACGAAGAAAGAAAGAAAGAAAGAAAGAAAAACTATATATAGTAGCTGTACATGACACAAAGATCAAAGATGAAATATCGTTCGAGTGCTCTTGTGGATTTGAACTCTTTCTGTCAGCGTAATCAATGTATTCTTTCCCAATGATTTAATCATTCGGTCCAAAACACGGCTTTTAAAGTACTCTTTATGTGTAGTTGGTTTAATTCATAATTATATTTATTTTCTTCTCTCTTCCTTATTGGATTTGGACTCACTTGTGTAAACCCTGGCAATGTGAGTCTACGTAACAGTGTTCGGTTGTGTGTGTGTGTGTGTGTGTGTGTGTGTGTGTGTGTGTGTGTGTGTGTGTGTGTGTGTGTCTGTGTCTGTGTGTCTGTGTGTCTGTCTGTGTCTGTGTGTCTGTGGTACACTTTGACATTGTCATTTTCCATGGAAATACTTTGTCTGCCAACACTAAATTTGGATTGAAAATAATGGGGAAAAAATCTTCAGTCATACCTATAATAGGTTTGTATGTCTTCCTGATTAAGCTGTATTTCCGGATTATGAACGGTTTATTTCGTTGAGGATCCGGATCCAGAAAATGTTTAGGTTTGAAGACGGCATGACCTCATTTTTTTTAAAGTTCGCAATTAAAAGAAATTAAATACAAATTCCGGACAAAACACATACAGTGACACTAACTACATTATCGACGTGTTTGCTGCATATGAATATTTTAAATTGGATACTGAATTAACTAGATTGTACATAAAAGAGAAATGAAATGGACCGTGTTGTAGTTTCTGTCACTGAGCCTGTCGAACACGGATGTGTGTGTGTGTCTCTCTCTGTCTCTGTGTGTCTCTCTGTCTCTGTCTCTGTCTCTCTCTGTCTCTCTCTCTCTCTCTGTGCGTATGTGGAGGGGGGTGATGGGGAAGAGAGCAGGAGAATGGGAGTCAGGTGGAGGATGTTTGGGGAGGAGTAGGAAGCGGGATGTGAGACACACACACACACACACACGTGTGTGTGTGTGTGTGTGTGTGTGTGTGTGTGTGTGTGTGTGTGTGTGTGTGTGTGTGTGTGTGTGTGTCTGTGTCTGTGTCTGTGTGTCCGTAGTAAACTTTAACATTGACATTTTCTCTGCAAATACTTTGTCAGTTGACACCAAATTTGGCATAAAAATAGGACAAATTAAGTTCTTTCCAGTCATCTTGTTTAAAACAATATTGCACCTCTGGGATGGGCACAAAAAAATATAAAAAAGAAGCCTAATTATATGCAAACTGCATTTACTGTTATAATTATATTTTTTGTATTCTCTAAACTTGGCACTTTGACCTCTTATTCTGACATAACAACAAGAGGAGTCATTATTATCATTTTTTGTTCAAACAGGAACTTCTTTTGCTAAGCATGGAAGTTTTATTTATTTTGCAAACGTTTTGGTGCAGATAGTAAAAAGGGAAATTACTCTGTAATTAATGCTAGGGGACTTAATTTGCTTTAAACTGATCTTTCTCATCTTAAACATTACATTTTGAAATTATACTCAATACATAAAAAAAACTTGGATTTTTTGTTGTTTTTGAAAGTGTATCACAAGTGAGTTTTGAAGGCCTTGCCTCTCTTGTTTTAGTTTTGCGCTGAAAACGCGTATGCACTACCGTGTATGGCGACGTTGCTTTTTCAGTGGAAGGTGCATGCAACTCCACCAGATGGTGACCGCTTGTGAGTCCAGGACAGGACAGGACAGGAGGGAGTCTTCTGAGTGACTGCTGTATGTAGCAAGGCCTTGACCAAGCGCATGAGGAACTCCTTCCTCCTAAAATACCCGCGCGGCTCCACAACGAGTCCCTTCAGTGATACCACCGGATTCATCTGGCAGTGTGTGTGTGTGTGTGTGTGTGTGTGTGTGTGTGTGTGTGTGTGTGTGTGTGTGTGTGTGTGTGTGTGTGTGTGTGTGTGTGTGTGTGTGTGTGTGTGTGTGTGTGTGTGTGTGTGTGTATGTGTGTGTGTGTGTACGTGTGTGTGTGTGTGTGTGTGTGTGTGTGTGTGTGTGTGTGTGTGTGTGTGTGTGTGTGTGTGTGTGTGTGTGTGTGTGTGTGTGTGTGTGTGTGTGTGTGTGTGTGTGTGTGTGTGTGCTGGCATATATATCACTATCTATCTATATGTATGTATGTATGTATGTATGTATGTGTAAGAATATATCTATCAATATATATATATATGTGTGTGTGTGTGTGTGTGTGTGTGTGTGTGTTGGCATATATATATATATATATATATGTGTGTGTGTGTGTGTGTGTGTGTGTGTGTGTGTGTGTGTGTGTGTGTGTGTGTGTGTGGGTAAGAATATTTATCTATATATTTATCGATATATATATATATATCTGTGTGTGTGTTCTGGCTTATATATCTATATATATCTATATATCTATATATCTATATATCTATATATATATATATATATAGGTGTGTGTGTGTGTGTGTGTGTGTATGTGTGTGTGTGTGTGTGATTATATATCTATCGATATATATATATGTGTGTGTGTGTGTGTGTGTGTGTGTGTGTGTGTGTGTGTGAAGGAACTTGTACACTTTAAACAGACGCATTTGTGTGAAATTCAAGATGTCCTCACCATGAAGGACCCGTTCAAGTATTCCAGCAACATGATTTATTGTTGTATTGTTGTTGTTTTCAGATGAAAGGGCGGTTATTGTTGTTGTTTTTTCCCCCCATATCATTTTGCAAGGGACAGCTGTCTTGTTGCCCTGGGGTATTTCACGTGAGCAAAATGTGTACATTTATCATCTCTTTGGAATGTATGTATTCTTACTTTCGTGGAAGTATAAATGTTCTTTGCTGAGAAAAAAAGAAAGAAGAAGAAAAAAAAAGAAAAGAAAGAAAAACAAATCCTCTTTCTCCCAAATTCTTCATCCTGTTGCCAGTTGATGGATGAGGAAATGTAATTGTCAAGAAACACTTCACACGCAAACACACACAGACACAGACACAAACGCGCGCACTCGCACGCACATTCACACTCATATACACGCACGCACACATACACACAAAACACACACGTTCGCGCGCGCTCGTGGCACGCACACACACGCACACACACACATACACACAAACACATACACATATACACAGACACACAGACACATATACACACAGACACAGCCACAAATACACACAAACACACACCACCACCACCATCACCACCACCACCACACCACACCACACCATACAACACCACACCATACCACCACCACCACCACCACACCATACAACACCACACCATACCACCACCACACCACACCACACCATACCACCACCACCACCACACCACAACATACCACCACACCACAAACACCACACCACCACACCACCACACCACACCACACCACACCACACCACACCACACTGCTACACACATAGGAAGAAGGAAAAGACAAAAAAAGACTCTGAAACAAACAAAAACTTTCAGTAAGGTGACTTTTTTTTTTCTTTTAATGACGATCCTTGAATACTTTACAATGAATGACATAGGAAATATTGCATCAATTAATTAAAAAACCAAAAAACAAACAAACAAACAAACAAGAAAAAGGATGGGTGACAATTAATTAAGTTGCATTCCTCAACAACAACTGATCAGTCAAAGACATGGATATTAATCAAGACATGGATATTGCACAGCATATACATCCATTTTCCGTTTTTAGTAAACTCCACGGTCGCGGAAACATTGTTTTGTAGGAACAGTCCAAACGATAATTCAGCTCTCCACTGTTAAAAAGAAACAACAGACACTTTTATTCCCCCCCCCCCCCCCCCCTATACGTGGCAGTACTCTCCCCTGTGCGTAAAAATGCCTGAGGAGACAGACAAGGGAGGTAAGGAGGGAGTGGGAGTTTGGGGGGGTGGGGTGGGGGTGGTGGGGGGTATGGGTGTGGAGAGAGAGGACGTTGTTGCGTGGGGAAGGAGCGTGGGGTGTAGGGGGGGGGGGATGGGGGGGGATGGTGATGATGATGACGGTAGAGGGTGTGTGTGGATGATGGATGGATTGAGACACAGAGAGAGAGAGAAGGGGGGAGGGGGGGGAGAAAGAGAGACAGACAGACAGACAGAGACAGACAAATAGACAGACAGACAGAGGGAGCTGAGAGAGAGAGAGAGAGAGAGAGAGAGAGAGAGCAAAATCATTTGCGAGAATATGTGAGAGAGCGAGTAATTGAGATAAAGAGAGAGAGAGAGAGAGAGAAAAGAGATAGAAAGCGAGCGAGAAAAATAGCGAAACACACACACACACACACACACACACACACACACACACACAGAGTGTGAGAGTGATTTTTGTAATATTATTGTCAAAGACACTAAACGCGCGCTTTTTTTTTTAATTCTTTTTTTTTTTTTTTTACATTATCAGAACATTGGTATGATCATGATGTTTAAGACCGTTTGACATGATCACTTGCTCGTGGTGTGTGTGTGTGTGTGTGTGTGTGTGTGTGTGTGTGTGTGTGTGTGTGTGTGTGTGTGTGTGTGTTCACGTTGACATCCATAGCCATGGGAATAAACATATATAAGAATGTGTGTAGATTGTTTTGTTCTGGTGGTTTCTCCTCTATCACAATGAGTCTAGTTTATTTGCTTAATTATCTATTTTTTCATGGGCAGTCAATTAAGATTGTCGTATTATCTACTGTAATAATTTTACGACGATACACACGCATTAACTCTCTCCATACGAACGGCGAAAGAGACAGCGTTTCAACCCAGTTACCATCATTAAAATATTGCAAGCGGAAGGCTCTTATACTGAAGAGATTAATGTTGACAAAGAATACCACAATTCTGACGACGGAAGCTAAAGGTTGGGTCATTCAGACACCCAGTGGACATCCGAGGGGTCTGTGTAGAGGAGAAGAGAGGACTGGGCCGTACTGAGTGTGTTAAACCTCCTGTCTGAAGGGTAATATGAGAGAGAGAGAGAGAGAGAGAGAGAGAGAGAGAGAGAGAGAGAGAGAGAGAGAGAGAAGGGGGGTGGGGGAGTCTTCAAATGATGACATTTTTAGTTTTGACCAAAAAATTCGCTGGTAACCCCAGCAGAGGTTAGCACTGCTAAAGTTGAGAACTACTCAATCATTTCATGTATTTGTTTTATTTTATTTTTTTTTTTTAATTTTCATTTATCACTTTTTGTTTGTCGAATTTGATGAAGGTTTTACTCCTTTTCAGAAAGGAAGAAGGCAGTAAAACATAGATTATAGCTATAGCTATCAAAACTATAAAGACAACACCTGATAAATAACACAAAAAACCCCAACAAAACAAACACAAAAACTTGAAAAACAAATGAGATAAGAGTCGTCGCTTGTTTTGTGACATTTTCCGTATTCTAACTACATCTCTACTTCTACTTCTTCTTCTTCTTTAGACTCAGTACTACAGTGGCAATAAGTAATCTGAATTTTTTTGTTCTTATCTCATTTTTGTTTGTTTATGACTCCCGTTCAGACAGATACCGAAAATTGAAAAACATTGAGCGACATTCTGCAATTATTTTCACATTTGAATGTGTGTGTGTGTGTGTGTGTGTGTGTGTGTGTGTGTGTGTGTGTGTGTGTGTGCTTGGGTGCGTGCGTGCGTGCGTGCGTGAGTGTGTGTGTGTGATTTTTTTTTCTTCTTCTCAAAACCTATGAATTTAAGCACTGCAAATGAAAACATAAAAAAGACAACAAAGAATAAAAAATGTAGCGTGGTTTTTGTTGTTGTTGTTGTTGTTGTCGCAAACGGTATTTATTCATAAAAGGTCAAAAGGCGTGGTACTAATACTATACATAGTGTCAACCTTAGAAACCCTAGAAACACGAAAAAGGTACTAATACATACATAGTATCAACGTCAGAGACACGGAAAAAAAAAAAATCGGAACTATTGTTGATGAAGGAGTGGCAGAAGCTTGGATCTGGGGTGTGTGTGATGGTGTAGGTGTGTGTGTGTGTGTGTGTGTGTGTGTGTGTGTGTGTGTGGAAGGGGGTGATGGGGAAGAGAGTAGGAGAATGGGAGTCAGGTGGAGGATGATTGGGGAGGAATAGTGAGCGGGATGTGAGACAGAGAGAGAGAGAGGGATAGAGAGGGAGAGAGGGAGGGAGAGAGAGAGAGAGAATGGGTGGTGGTGGAGGGGGGGGGGGGGGCGTGTCAGTGAATGAGTGTGGATGCAAATGGGTGTAAATAATCAATATGAAAACGTTTCATGTATACCTTAAGGTATTTGTTGCAGTAATGAATAAATGAATGAATAAATTAATAGATAAAGAAAAGTACAAATAGATAGATAGATAAATAGATGAATAGATAAATAAATAAATAAATAAATATTTCTTTACATAAAAAAAAAAATAAATGTCAGGTATAGAAATGACAATATGAAGTGCTGAGTATGATTCACTTATCTCTTGTAGGTATATATACAGTCCAAGAAAGCAAACATACTGGGAGAATTCGCATGCGTTTGCGAGCGTGTGTACACACACACACACTCACACACAGACACACACACACACACACACACACACACACACACACACACACACACACACACACATTCTCTCTCTCTCTCTGTGTTTCTCTCCTCCTATATGTCTCTTTCTCTCTCTCCCTCACTCTGTTTCTCTCCCTCTCGGTCTCTCTCTCCGTCTCTCTCTCTCTCTCTCTCTCTCTTTGTGCCCCTATTCCTTTCAGTTTACATAGAAATGGTAATGCCTTGATAAGCAAAATGTTAAAAACAACAGCAACAACAACAACAGCAACAACCAATGGATGGATGCCAGCTGATTAGTCAAATGATTTCAAACCCATTAGTTTTGGGGTTTACTTGCCGTATCCTTCTCGATTACTGAATCGCGTGGCAATTAAACTGATCTATTCGCTTATCATTTATAATTATGTAACTGGATTGAAGAGAACCGGTTACATTATTCATTATTTCATAGGCATATAGATTAGTAGAAGGCCTGCCACTGAGGGTGGTTTTTTTGTTGTTGTTTTTTGGGGGTTTTTTCTTCCATTTTTCCAATGTTTCCTTTAGTTTCGTTTTGATAATTTTAACAACAACAACGACATCATCATCAACAACAACAACAACAAGAATAATAATAATAATAATAATAATAATAATAATAATAATAATAATGGATATTTGGTGAGCGCTTTTGATATTGCTAAAAGGATTATTGTACTCGTATTTATTCTGATCGGGTGGAAAAGATACTGGTAGCTGTATTTTTCTGAACTTCATCATTGTGCAGACTCTCTCTCTCTCTCTCTCTCTCTCTCTCTCTGTATGTGTTTGTCTGCCTATCTTTGTCTGTCTGTCTGTCTCTCTCAGTCACACACACACACACACACACACACACACACACACCCACACACACACACACACACACGCACACACACACACACACACACACACACACACACACACACACACACACACACACACACACACACACCGGACTCTTTTTTCATGGCTGGTCAAAGACTTCAGAGTGACAATACATGAGTTTGAAAAGTCAAGATTAATCTTTAACACTTTCTCAGAGTGAAATCTTCCCCAGTATTTGTTGTTGTTGACTTCGTGACAAATTTGTGTACCCCCCATCTTTAATTCCCTCTTTTATATATATATATATATATATATATATATATATATATATATATATATATATATTAATTTTACATAATATATCGCCTGATCCAAACTGACATGTCGTTACGTCTCGTACAAATGATGCCAACAGTGTAACAAAAGTTCATAATTATAATCAATCAGTCATGAAAATAAGGGCATACTTGAGTGCAGATATCAAACGAAACGAATCAACAGCAACACATTGAAAACACCAGAAACTCAACCCATGCACACATACGTGTGTTATATATATGGCCTAGAGGTAACGCGTCCGCCTAGGAAGCGAGAGAATCTGAGTGCGCTGGTTCGAATCACGGCACAGCCCCCGAAATTTTCTCCCCCTCCACTAGACCTTGAGTGGTGGTCTGGACGCTAGTCATTCGGATGAGACGATAAACCGAGGTCCCGTGTGCAGCATGCACTTAGCGCACGTAAAAGAACCCACGGCAACAAAAAGGTTGTTCCTGGCAAAATTCTGTAGAAAAATCCACTTCGATAGGAAAAACAAATAAAACTGCACACAGGAAAAAATACAAAAAAATGGGTGGCGCTGTAGTATGGCGACGCGCTCTCCCTGGGGAGAGCAGCCCGAATTTCACACAGAGAAATCTGTTGTGATAAAAAGAAATACAAATACAAATACAAATATATAAGAGATCAGACTAAATTGCACTCGGCGTAAGTAGGACTGCGTGTGTTTCGGTTTTAATAATGATAGTTATGAGGATGTGGATGAGAAAGAGGAAGAGGAAGATGATGATGATGATGGTGTTGATGATAAGAATAAGAATGATAAGAACAATAATAAGAATAAGAATAATGATACGTATTATAATGACGATGGTGACAAAAATATATAAACAGAACCTACTACTTAATGAGTTAAAACATTGTTCCTATCAACACCTCATCCGCCATATTTTCGTTTGTTTTTCAAAGAATAAAAACTGCTTAAAACACAATCATCTGACTGGTGTCTCACACACACACACACACACACACACACACGACCACAAACACAGGCACAGACTTCTTCCAAGCGAGTCAACCTGAATCATTACTCTTGTTGAATGTAGACTAAACCAATAATCATGCAAAAGTGCACTGATTTTCCTTGTATGAAATATCAAACAAACAAACAAATAAACAAACAAACACTTCATAACATTAAAATGGCAACCACATTATCTCAAAAAATGAAAAAAGACGGAAATGACTTATGTAAAGGATGAGAAAAGCGGAAGGGGCATTGCATGTTGGGATAGTGATGATGACGTCAACATCCGGCATCAGGATAAAGTCCTCTCAATAAGTATGTAATATGCACTGACGAGATATAATTATGATAATATTGACCGCCATTCCTCCTCAAAAATCACAGCAACAAAGTGGACATAGTGGGTTTGTAGTATGTACATATACAAATTAGGGCATCAGAAAGATACATCAGTGTGTGTCACACGTGAGCCATAAAAAAACAACAACACACACACACACACACATACACACAGCAGACCGCTGGAGATAGTTCATATATCAAATTTATATATCATATTAACACACAGTAACTGTTGGGAAGGACGAGTATGAAGACATGCATCAATACTATATTTGAAAAAAAAAGAAGAAAAAAAAGTATGCATAAATTACGAGACTGAGAGATGTAACTGTCAATTTTAAAACAAAACCAAAAATAAAAACAATCGTCACACAACCAATGTTCAGCACATTGTTTTTGTGCACGCTTATTCTTTAGTCATGAAACTCGAATGTTCCATGTACCCTGATCTTAAATAGTATACACACACACACACACACACACACACACACACACACCAACGAACACGAGTTTCAGTTTCAGTTTTATAAAGTGGTGTCAAATCATCGTTACACACTGACAGCACAGAACACGAACTACAAATGTAAAGAACCCATTCGCTGGAAAAGAAATATGATTCAATATTGAACCGAGCAACACAGCAGGCAGAAATGACAAAACAACTGAGACAGATAGCAGACAGGAATGTCTGAGAACTGAGACAGATTGGAATGACTGGTTACCGAAACAGACTGGAATGACCGAAGAATTGAGAAATATTCGAATGACTGAATTACTATTAGAAAAACGAGAGAGAGAGAGAGAGAGGGGGGGGAGGGAGGGAGGGGGGGAGGGAGCAGGCAGACAGGCAGAAAGACAGACGGACAGAGAAAACAAACAAACAAACAAACAGACAGGAATTACTGAAAACTGAGAGACAGGAATGAAAGATAAGAATAACTTAAAACTGAGACAAATAGGACTGATGAAAAAACAACAAAAAACACATGTACATATCCCCCCCCCCCCCTTCTTTCGGGAGAGGATTAGAGGAGAAAAAACAACAACAAAGAACTGAGATCAATTAAATGGAAAAAAAAGTCATTCTGGGGCCTGTTATACGTGAATATGGCTAAGAACCTTATTCAGAAAAAAACAAAAACAAAACAAAAACAACAACAACAACAAAAGAAATCTTCACAGCAAAACTAATGTTCACAATCACTATTCATGTTTCCAATACAAGCTTTTAAAATACGGGTTTGAAATTAAGCGACTCGAAGTAGGAATTTCGTGGGAATGTCGCGAAATTGCCACTTTAGTTATTGCACAACACCCGAATGAGGCTAAAGTGAATCACATGTTCAGTCTCTGTCAGTTCCTCGTAAGCTTATATTCAAGTGCGCTGGTAATTTTTTTTTTTTTTTTTTATAGAAAGAAAGAAAAAAAAAAGCCACAAAAAACACACAAAAACAAACAGAAACAACAACGACAACAAAAAAACAATCAAACAAACCCCCACACCCCTCCCGAACCCCAGAACCCCACCCACACCTCCCCAACCCCACGCCCAAACAACGACAACAACAACCAGCCTAACTAGTTAACTAACATCAGACACAAACATTTAGTTTTTAATATGTCTATATGAAGTGCTTTGAATAAAAAAAAAAAACAAAACACACCCAAAAAACAACGAAGCATGGAATGATAATTTATGAACTGTGAATATAATGGGTACTTTATGAGAACACCAGTAAAACAACTGTCGTCAGACGAAGAAAAAAAACGAAAACGAGGAGAACAAGATATCATAGATAATCACATGTTTACCAGTTACTTTAACACCGACTTCCTTTTTTTTTTTTTTTTTCTTTTTTATTTTATTTATCGAGTATTTGTTCATCTTAACATTTAGATTAAGAGAGTAAGTGAGCGATGCCTTTTGATTGCTGCTGTAATGTAGTGACATGAAACACAAACTGAAAGCAAAGCACATGCGAGAGTTTCTTTATTTAAGTACGTTCATGCGCGGGTTTCTAGTCGCGTGTTTTCCGCCGAACTAGTTTTTTTTTTGCATACAGAAAGAAAAGCATGACTTCTTGGACTAAAAGTTTCAACAATTTTTTTTTTCTTCTTCTCAATGGCAACACAGGGAACAATTAAATTTATCCCCAAAACGAAAATGAATAGATACATGAATACATGATTAAATAAGTAAATAAACAAGTAAATAAATGAATAAAATTACATAAGAAAAGGATTAAATCACACTTGCCTGAGGAAGCTTTGTACTCAAAATCGGAAGCTTGCATGGCCGTTCAATTCACCCACAAATTGGAAAAAAATAATAAACCAAAAATATTTACCAAAAGAACTGTAATAAAAAGCACACACACACACACACATTGACCAGGAAAAGCGTCCTCTTGCTTTCTTCTACGTCATGATCACATGACTTCCGTTTCCTTTTCCGCAGAATGACATCATCATCATCACCATTATTCCGAGGTCCATTGGGAGGGAAAAAAAACAACAACAAAAAACACACACAAAAAAACACACACAAAAAACAAAACAAAAAAAAGAACCCCCCAAAAACACGTGCTGGATTCCTTTTTCCTTCGTTCGAAGAAGTCTACTTGTTCTCAAGCACAGACAGTTTGAAGTAATGGATGCAGTACCAGAGATGAACGTTCACAAGCGTTACTTAAACAGGAAAAAAATCCCCCAAAAAAACACACTCACAACGCGACAACAAGCTATGAAGAGTAAAGAAAAAAACAAAAAACAACAGAAAACCACACACACACACACACACACACACACACACACACACACACACACACACAAGAACAACGATGGATGCAAAACACGACACTTTCTTCTTCTTTTTTTCTTGCCACTCTCCCACTTTCAATAGTCCCGTGGTTGGTGAATAATAATAATAATAATTATAAAACAGCCGCTGTCCCATCAATCAATCAATCAATCAGCTGTGTCCCAAAAAGGAAATTATGTACACAAGTCCTTAAAACGAAAACATACCATCCCAACCAACCAACCAACCAACCAACCAAGTCAGGCTGGCAATAAGGGAGGAGAGGAGTCCTTGACTTTCTCCAGGTAGAAAATAAATGATTAATCATGTTCACCAGATGCATAATAATGTTGTTGCTGTCCAGACTAGTGACACCGGACGCTACTCCAATGTGCGCCGTGTCGTTGTGTTTGTTTGTTTTTTTGTTGTTGTTGTTGTTGCTTTTGCTTGTTTGTTTGTTGTTGTTGTTGTCTTTTTTTTTTCTTTTTTTTTTGGGGGGGGGGGGGGGGGGGTGGAGGATGAAGATGACCGTTTCCGTCTTGTCATTCATTGCACAGTATCAAACAAAAAAACAAAAAAAACAAAAAAAAGTACAAGGAAAATGAAAGCAGTAACAGTTGGAACTGGGAACTACTGCAGGTGGGCCAGGTCTTTTTCTTTTTTCTTTTTTTTCTTTCTTTCTTTCTTTCTTTTTGTTCCAAACTTTCTCAAACCGCCTGTGTCTGTCGCCACCACTGGGTCTCAGTCCCGGAAACGGAAGTAGAAGGGGTGGGTGGGTGGGTGGGTGGGTGAGTTGAGGAATGGGGAGGGGGCAGGGTGGGAAGGAAGGTGGGAGAGAGGGCGGGGTGTGAGGAGGTGGTGGGGGTGGTGTGGGTGGTGTGGGGGGTGGAGGGGCGAGGGGTAGGGAAGGGTAAGGTCAGGGAGGTTGTTGGTTTGCTCCGGTCAGTGGTGGCCCATGGCGGACGCGGAGAACTTCATGCGCTTCTGCTTCTGGCGCTGGTTGCAGAACCACACCCTGACCACGTTCTTCTTCAGGTCCAGCTTCTCGGCGATCTGGGCGATCTTCTCGCCGGAGGGCCGCGGCTGCACGGCAAAGTAGGCCTCCAGGCTGCGCTTCTCTGGGGCGGCGATGGAGGTCCGCTTGCGCTTCTTCTCCTCAGCGCCGGCCTCCGACTTGCGTTCGCGGGCCTGTCGCTCGGCATCCTCCAGCCAGGCCATCAGGATGGGCTTGAGGGCGATCATGTTGTTGTGGCTCAGCGTCAGCGACTCGAAGCGGCAGATGGTGGACTGCGAGAGGCAGCCCACGCCGGGGATCTTCAGGTTGGCCAGCGCCGCCCCGACATCGGCCTGCGTGACGCCCAGCTTGATCCGCCGCTGCTTGAAGCGCTCGGCGAACATCTCCAGCTCGCGCGGGTCGCAGTCGCTGTCGTGCACGGCGTGGTGGTGGTGGTGGTGGTGGTGGTGGGCGTGGGGGTGGTGGGCGTGCGGGTGGTGCGGGTGGCCGGGCGGCGCCCCCGGGAGGTGGTGGTGGGGGTGGTGGGGGTGCGAGGAGGGGTGGTGGTGGTGCATGCTGGCCGGGTGGCTCGGAGGCAAACCGGGGTGGTGGTGGTGGGGGTTGACGGAGGCCGGGTGGGCGGCCGAGTACATGGGGGTGTACATCTGAGGCGGGTGGTTGCCCCCTCCGCTTCCGCCTCCACCACTTCCACCTCCACCTCCACCGCCTCCTCCTCCTCCCCCGACCCCTGACGGGGAGTGGGGGGTGTGGCCGTGGGAGGCGGAGGACACGGCGATGCTGGGGTGGTGAGGGTGGGGGTGGTGGTCGGCCATGGAGGCCACGGGACCCAGCGGCATGCCCGGGGGGGTTGCTGGGCGTCAGCGGTTCGAACATGGCGTCGGCGGCCGGCCCGAAGGACGGGTGGTGGTGGTGGTGGTGGTGGTGGTGGCCCATGGGCGCCATCTGCGACCTGGGGGGCCCGCCGTGGCCGCCCATGGTGAAGTCGGGGGTGTGGCCGTACAGGCCCTCGGGTTTCATCAGCTGGGGGCCCGAAGGGGACTTGCCCATCTCCACCACCCCCATGGCTTCCGCCCTCGCCAGCAGTCCGTCATCCAAGCCCGAGAAAAAGTTGCCCTGAAAACACAGAAAAGTTAGGCATGTGTTAGTGTTGTTAGTTGTTGTTGTTGTTGTTGTTGTTAATACTGTTGCTCTTGTTGTTGTTGTTGTTGTTGTCGCTGTTGTTGTCATTGAGGGTTTTCTTTCTCTTAATGTGACCATACACGACAATGTACAGTCTCGACAGAAGACCGACAAGCAAAACTTGAAACTAGATGACCTGAAAACAAGAAGTGATGCTTGTGTTACTTTCTTCTTCTTCTTCGTTCGTAGGCTGCAACTCCCACGTTCACTCGTATGCACACGAGTAGGCTTTTACGTGTATGACCGCCATGTAGGCAGCCATGCTCCGCTTTCGGGGGGTGTGCATGCTGGGTATGTTCTGGTTTCCACAACCCACCGAATGCTGACATGGGTTACAGGATCTTTAACGTGCATGTTTGATGTTCTGCTTGCATATACACACGAAGGGGGTTCAGACACTAGCAGGTCTGCACATATGTTGACATGGGAGGTCGTAAAAAATCTCCACCTTTTACCCACCAGGCGCCGTCACCGTGATTCGAACCTGGGACCCTCAGATTGAAAGTCCAACGTTTTAACCACTCGGCTATTGCACCCGTCGTTACTTTGGTTTTCTGACCCATCACCTTCACCATTTCAACGGCATTACTCCAACACGTTTCATTCATCCGTGTCCCCGATACCACCACAACCGGGGCTGTCTGTCGCAGTCCCAGCTCGTCTGCAGTCCTCCCCGGGGAACCTTCCATGTCAGGTCGTCACGTCATGGAACATTTTACGTGTATGACCGTTTTTGTTTACTTACTCCACCATGTAGGCAGCCATACTCCGTTTTCGGGGGAGTGTATGCTGAGTATGTTCTTGTTTCCGTAACCCGAGTGGTTAAAAGCGTTGGACTTTCAATCTGAGGGTTCCAGGTTCGAATCACGGCGACGGCGCCTGGTGGGCAAAGGGTGGTGATTTTTACTGATCTCCCAGGTCAACATATGTGCAGACCTGCTAGTGCCTGAACCCCCTTCGTGTGTATACGCAAGCAGAAGATCAAATACGTACGTTAAAGGTCGTCACGTCAAGAGGCCACACAACAAGAGGAGACCCCGCACTACTGCCGAGTCACTTCGTATCGGTGGCGTTCAGCAGTGCCTGATCTGATTTCACGTGCTCAGGAGCCAGTTGCATTGATTGATTGATTGATATGGATACTTATATAGCGCCTATCCTCGGTCGGAGACCAAGCTCTAAGCGAAACATGGGGTCATTTACTCAACAGGCTGCCGTCCTGGGTAGAGCCGACTGACCAGCGGCTGCCATTGGGCGCTCATCGAGTTCGTTTCCTGTGTCGCTCAATCATATTTCAGGCACGCACACATACACACTCAGACAAACATGTAACATTTTACGTGTATGACCGTTTTTCGTTTATTTACCCCCCCACCATGTAGGCAGCCATACTCCGTTTTCGGGGGGAGTACATCGTGAAGATCCACCACAGCAGCCAAAGAAGTATATGTTCGTGACAACTCTCTTTCGTACTGTAACACAGTGTGTATCGTTAATTAACTCTCTCCATACGAACGGCGAAAGAGAAGACGTTAACAGGGTTTCACCCCAATTACCACCATCAAAGTATTGCAAGTGGAAGGCTCTCATACTGAAGAGGTGAATGTTGACGAAGAATACCACAATTCTGACGAAGGAAGCTAAAGGTTGGGTCATTCAGACACCCACTGGACATCCGAGGGGTCTGTGTAGAGGAGAAGAAGAGAGGACTGGCCGTACTGAGTGAGTTAACCCATTCAGCCTCAACAGGCTTTCCTTCCATTCATACTGACACTTGAGAATGTCGACCGGTGTCGACGTAAAACCTGATGTATGATGTCACGAAAAAGAAACCCCCCCACTAAAAAAAAAAAAATAAAGAAAGAAACAAGCAAACAAACAAAAATTTTTTGTTTGATATGTCTCCTCTCTTCTGCGTCTCACTTGGTCACCCCCACCCCCCCCCCCATTCCACCCCCCCCGACGCCCCCCCCCCCCCCCAAAAAAAAAAAAAAAAAAAAAACAAAAGAAAAAACCGAAGCTGCACAAGCCAAGAATGAAGAGTGTCTGGAAGAAGAAAAAAAAAAAATCAAAGGTCAAACGTTTAAGCGCACTCTACGGAGGAGGACATATGAGAGTCCTCCATCCTGGGATTATGTGTTATAATCATACTCCATCAAATGTACACTGAAAATACCGCATACAAAAAAACAGACAATACAATCATATACATTGTTGTTGTTGTTGTTGTTGTTAATTATAGCCAAGACGACGATCAAGAAAGATGGAATCAACCAGGGTATTTTTTTTTGTAAACGATAAGAGAACATAGAAGAAGAAGAAGAAGAAGAAGAAGAAGAAGAAGAAGAAGAAGAAGAAGAAAAAGAACGTGAAGTACTGAATGACACTAATAATATACAGTGCAAGTTAAGAGAACAATATATTATTGCCACATCGCTTATAAATTAACACAAACTAACCAGATCCCAAAATACACAAACATACGCATTAAACATATACACGCACACACTAACACACACGCACGCACGCACGTAAGCACGCACGCACGCAAAACACTACTACTACTACTACTACTGTCACTACTACTTTTCACGCTATACCCATTCTCTGTTTCTCTTTCCCTCCCTTTATTCTCGTCTCTATCTGTGCTTTTGTCTGTCTGTTCGTCTGTTCGTCTGTCTGTCTATCTGTCTGTGTCCACCGTGTCGCAGTCTTCATGTTCACACTCGAAAACAGGACGATGGAAACAGAATTAGCCTGCACGCAAGACTCAACCGCCATCCTCCACCAACACCCCCCCCCCCAAACACCTCCCCTCCTGTCCCCCTTACCACTATCATATAATTATTATTCTCACCAACCCCAAGCTATGTTACTTTATATCATATGATCATTATTTTAACACAATAGTCATGTCACAGAACATATCTTTCTCCCAACAACCATCAAAAGCTAGGGAAAAAAACACCCCCACCCCCCTTACCCCCCTGGGGCTCAAACCCCCCACGCCCCTGGGGGCCAGCCACCCTCCCCACCCTGCGGACCCCCCCAGCCCCCATCCCCCCCCCCCCATTCCCTCCTGCACCCCCACCGCCACCATCCCCCACCGAACCCATCCTCACTCTCCCACCACCACCTCGGACTGCTCACCCTCTACTGTGTGTGTCACCTTCACGTGGAGCTGTTGCACATTAGCCTAATGAAAAACTACAGCGACATGGCCTTTCTGGCCCAACATTGAAATCCAATGCCAACCTTCTACCCTCCTCCTACTCTCCCTCCTACTCTCCCTCCCCCAACACCGCCCCCTCCCTCTCCCCTCTCCACGCCACTTATCCCCCACCCCACCCCACCCACCCCACACCCCACCAGAGTATCGACTCAGGATGCAAACAATACCCCGTTTCACACAAACGACTCTTTTGAAACAACGGGAAGGGCTGAGAGAGAGAGAGTTGGAAAAGGGAGTGTGGTGGTGAGATGGATGATCCGGAAGAGCGGGTGGATGAGTGGGGTAGTAGTAGTAGTAGGGAAAGGGGGTGGGGGGGGGGTGTAGGGGTAGAGTGGGTGGGATGCGGTGGAAGATGGAAGGGTGGTGGTGATGGTGGTGGGCAGGTGGGTTGGCCGGGGGGAGGGGGGGAGGTGCGGGGAGTGGGGGGGGGGGGGCTGGATGAGAGGTCGATTCCGCCAAGCGTGACAGAAAACACTGAACACAAAAGGCACAAACACTTGTCTGGGACGTGTGTGTGTGTGGAGGAAAAAAAAAAGTGGGGGTGAAAATGAATTGAAAGGAAGGATGGGGGTGGGGTGGGGAGGGAGGGGGGATTGGGGGTTGGGGTGGGGGGGGTGGGGGTGGACTACTACTTCTGCTACTGCTACTACTACAACAACTACTCCTCGCTTCCGGTTATTCCGTTCTATTGTGGGGTTGTTGGGCTTGCTTGTTTGCTTGCTTGCTTGCTTACTTGCTTGCTGACGGAAGGAAGGAAGGAAGGAAGGATGAGTGTTGGTTAGCACCGTTTTTTGTCTGCATTTGCTTGCTGGAATTGTTTGCGTGCAGCAGGTTGCGTGTGTTTGGGAGCGACTTGTTCTTTAATTTAAACAGCCAGTGGTGGTGGTGGTGGTGGTGGTGGTGGTGGTGGAGGTGATGACAGGTTTAAGTCCTCTGTGTGTGTGTGTGTGTGTGTGTGTGTGTGTGTGTGTGTGTGTGTGTGTGTGTGTGTGTGTGTGTGTGTGTGTGTGTGTGTGTGTGTGTGTGTGTGTGTGTGTGTGTGTGTGTGTGTGTGAATGGAATAGAATAGAATAGAATAGATTAGATTTTATTGTCATGAAACCGTAAGGTTTATAAGACACAAGTGCAATGGTAAATGAATGAACGAATGAAAAACACACAATTAATCAATCAGTTAATGCAGTAAATTGCAGCAGCATTCATAAACAAATTTTCCCAATCTTGTTTGTGTGTGTGTGTGTGTGTGTGTGTGTGTGTGTGTGTGTGTGTGTGTGTGTGTGTGTGTGTGTGTGTGTGTGTGTGTGTGTGTGTGTGTGTGTGTGTGTGTGTGTGTGTGTGTGTAAGTGTGTCTGTTCTCTCTCTCTCTCTCTCTCTCTCTCTCTCTCTCTCTCTCTCTCTCTCTCTCGGTATGTATGTTTGTCTGTCTCTCTGTCTGTGTCTCTCTCTGTCTCTCTGTCTCTGCCTGTCTGTCTGTCTGTGTCTCTCTCTGTCTCTGCCTGTCTGTCTGTCTGTCTGTCTGTGTCTCTCTCTGTCTCTCTGTCTCTGCCTGTCTGTCTGTCTCTCTAATGTGACGTCAAAAAAACATTAAGCTTGTTGTTGTTTACATCTTGTCATTGCTGTGAACTGCGCAGACTTTGAAATGTATCACCGATGAATACTTTGTTGAAAAAAAAAAAAAAAAGCATTAAGCAAAGTGCGCACAGAGAAAAAGAGACAGACAGACAGACAGACCGACAGACAGACAGTAATAGTTCCAGATGGTTTATTCATGTATAGGCCTTGGTTTGACGGGGTATGTGAATACAAATTTCTACAAGCATTCTTTTCTTTCTTTCTTTCTTTCGTTCGTTCGTTCGTTCCATGTTTCTCTGTTTCCGTCTCTATGTTTCTTCTCTGTTTCTGTCTCGGTTTGTCTGTGTTGCTCTCTGTCTCTGTCTGTCTGTCTGTCTGCCTAGTTCATTTGTTGTTGTTGTTGTTTATTTGACCCTGGGGGCAGTAAGCTCAATGACTCAACTGAACAAAGTTAATTCACTCAGTACGGCAAGTCCTCTCTTCTCCTCTACACAGACCCCTCGGATGTCCAGTGGGTGTCTGAATGACCCAACCTTTAGCTTCCGTCGTCAGAACTGTGGTGTTCTTTGTCAACATTCACCTCTTCAGTATAAGAGCCTTCTGCTTGCAATATTTTGATGATGGTAATTGGGTTGAAACGCTGTTAACGTCGTCTCTTTCGCCGTTCGTATGGAGAGAGTTAAGTTGCCCCCTTAACTTTTCACTGCATTTATGCAGCAGCTGGGTAGAGGACCCATGTCACTGAAAGGTGACCAGATCATGGGTCTGTTATCGATGAACCAACTGCTCTTTATGTTCGGTGGTAGGATAGGCCATAATATTTTCCACACATTACAGGGGGGAATCCCCAGCTATTCCTAGACACTATATATCCGTGTTTATAGCACAAGGGAATTTTGCACTCTAAATTGACTGGCGGTGAAAGGGTTAAGCAGGCTGCAAAGGGCAAGAAACGATACGTTATGCATGCTTGTCTGAAGCATTGTATGAACGAGAACGACTGAGCGTAGTTTAAGAACAGGCTTG
>NC_134882.1:14163940-14173940 GCF_041734735.1 Babylonia areolata
GTCCGTCCTCTCCCAGTCTCACTGACTGACTGAGTGTTTCTCAGTGGCCGGGCTGCTGGTGACATTTCTGCCTCCATGTCTACATCAGTCACTCAGTCCATTGCTAGCTTCGAAAAGAAAGAAAACAGCTTTAAAAAAAAAAAAAAAAAAAAAAAAAAGAAGAAGCGGGGATTTCCCTCCCATACCATCGCGGCCCAGACCCCCCCCCCCCCTGCCCACACACACACACACACACACCGCGCCCCCACCCTCCTCCCACCCCCACCTCTATTCGTCTTTGTCTCTCTTTCTGTCTGTTTCTGTCTGTGTGTGTGTGTGTGTGTCTGTCTCTCTCTCTCTCTGTTTCCCATCTCAACTTGTCGTGTCACCGCGTTTCCTGAACCGTTTCTCTCTGTCTCTGTCTCTCTATCTCTGTCTCTCTCTCTCTCTCTCTCCACTCACTTCCTTCACCTTTCATCATTCCCTGGTGTGGCCGGTGGTGGAACCCACCCCCACTCCACCCCACCCCCACCACTCTTTTCCCCGTGGATGACGCCCTCCAATGCACCCCCCCTTCCCCCCTTCCCCTTCCCCCAGCCCCATCCCCACCCATTCCTCCCCCTTCACCTCTCTTCTTCACCCCCCCCCCCCCACCGTCACCTACCCTCTCTCCCTCTCTCCCCCACCCACTAGTACCCCACAGCACAGCCGTGGTCGCCGACCCAAAAGAAGAAAACGTCACAGGTTGCTGAGGAAGAGGCGGAGGAGAGGCGGGGGGGGGGGGGGGGTAGGAAGGGGGCGGAGCCCTAGGCTGTCCATCACTCCGGGACAACGTCAAAGCAACGTGTGAGGGGGAGAGGGGAAGGGGAAGGGGAAGGGAGGGAGGGAGGAAAGAGAGAGAGAGAGGCTGGCAGCAGCAAGCAGAGAGTTCTCCAGCGGTAGCGATGCTTGCTGCATGCAAGTCACTCTGGCAGGGCAAGTCTTGAAACCTCGCACAGTGACGGCTCTGGGAGAAAAAGTGGGCGTGGCTAGAGATGCTCTTGGCTCTCGGGTCAGTAGCCACACACACACACACACACACACAACAGAGCTTCTGGACAAGACACTGAGAGAGAAAGTAGGCGTCGACAAACCAACCATCAACATCAGTGAGCTTGCTTACTCAGTACTGAGTAAAGCCTTGCCGCAGTGTCCGAGCCGCTGGTTCCGGTCCCGGGTCCCGGTCTGTCTCCACAAACTACTGACCAGCATTGCTTTAGCCGCTACTACACGGCTGAAGCCCCGCGGCCGGGCGGCAGCCTTCTAAATCTCAGTTTACACCATCACTCTATCCGTCCGTCCTCAAGTCGCGCGGCTTTCTTTCCAGGTTTTGCGGTAAAACTTCCGTGAATTTAACGCATCCATCTCCGGGCTCTTGAGCTGAGTACTAGCTCTCTTAAAACATCCATTTTACCGGTTTTTGTATTTGCTGCTGGTTTAGAGTTCCTTTCTGGCCCCCGGCTAGCCCCGCCCGCCCGCCCGCCCGCTACAAGCTACAGTGTACACTACATACCGTGAAAGTCTCTTGCCTGGGAGAGATTTTCGACGGAGGCATCAGTTATTCTCCCCCCCCCCAACCCCCCCCCCCCCCCTCCGACCCCCCTCTCCCCCCCCCCTTGCCCACCACTTGAGGAAGGATCATCTGTAGTCCAGGGAAAGTTTGGATTGAAAACGATACTTTAGTGTCTAATCCCGGCAGTAATTCACCAGATCTATTCTCCGACTCGCGGCCCAAGCACTCAGTCTACGGTCAACGAGTCAAGACACTTAGGCTGTCGAAATAATCGTGTACAATACTGAAAAACTGAATGGCGAGAAATGTTTGGAGAAGAGGAAAAAAAGTAGACTCTTACCCATGTGTTTTTTTTATTTTTTTTATTTTTTTTTTTACAACATGATAAAAGTGAAACACTGTAGCCAAATCAACAAATAACGACACCAAAAGTGACAGATTTATTCTACTGAAAGATAAATAAACCAGTTGAGAAGATCGCTCGGCTGATGTACTTTCGGTAAATAACTGCGATAGTTTTCGTGTGGGCACTGAATGGATGTAGATTTGCCGTGAGTAAAAAAAAAAAAAAAAAAAAATATATATATATATATACCGTGGCCGCGACTAAGAACGAATAATTCAGTCTTAATTAGTATCGAAAGACAACGCTTTATCTTTGAACCTTTTAGTGAACCATAATTTGTATTTGTATTTGTATTTCTTTTTATCACTACAGATTTTTCTTTGTGAAATTCGGGCTGCTCTCCCCAGGGACAGCGCGTCGCTACACTACAGCGCCACCCGTTTTTTGTTTTTTGTTGTTGTTTTTTTTGTATTTTTTCCTGCGTGCAGTTTTAGTTGTTTTTCCTATCGAAGTGGATTTTTCAACAAAATTTTGCCAGGAACAAACCTTTTGTTGCCGTGGGTTCTTTTACGTGCGCTAAGTGCATGCTGCACACGGGACCTCGGTTTATCGTCTCATCCGAATGACTAGCATCCAGACCACCACTCAAGGTCTAGTGGAGGGGGAGAAAATATCGGCGGCTGAGCCGTGATTCGAACCAGCGCGCTCAGATTCTCTCGCTTCCTATGCGGACGCGTTACCTCTAGGCCATTACTTCACATGGTTGCCCCTTCTGTGTCTAAATATTCTTTTTCGTTGTTGTTGGTTGGAACAATTTTTTAATTGAAAAAAAAAAGTCACAACACACATACAATGAAATCGACAAGACAAACAGAAGGTCTTATCTTTGCTTGGTTTCCTTTGGTTTTTGTCGACAGTGGAGTGAGGACCTACTGATGATAAACCGAGGTCCCGTGTGCAGCATGCCCTTAGCGCACGTAAAAGAACCTACGGCAACAAAAGGGTTGTTCTTGGCAAAATACTGTAGAAAAATCCACTTCCATAGAAAAAACAAATAAAACTGCTCGCAGGAAAAAATACCAAAAAAAAAAAAAAAAAAGGGTGGCGCTGAAGTGTAGCGACGCGCTCTCCCTGGGGAGAGCAGCCCGAATTTCACACAGAGAACTCTGTTATGATAAAAAGAAATACAAATACAAATAGTACGGAACAACTATGGGGTATTTCGATTTGCGCTGTGAACTTTTTGCGTTGGGGTAAGACGTGTGAGGAAGGAAGGAAGGAAGGAAGGAAGGGAAGAAGGGAAGAAAGGGAAGGAAGGAAGGAAATAAATGATTCCGTTATATGTACGTCCTCTCACGCACAGTACTGACGATTATATAAGAAATTAACTTTGGGACGTTTAGTTTGAGTCACTGCTCTCCACCTCACGTTTAAAATTCTTGATTCATTCATTATATTACTATTTTCTTTTTCTCTTTTTTTTTTGTCTTTTTTTTTTCTCCAACGTGGTCTTTTTTTTTCTTTTTTTTTTTTTTTTTTTAATTACTTTTAAAATGTAGTTGTCAGAAGTAGAGGAAGTGAGGGACGCGGGATTGGGGTTTAGCATGAAAACGTCTCGAACGACTCTCTTTCTTCATCATCATCATCATCTTCTTCTTCCTTTTCTCTTCTTCTGATTATCATTATATATATATATATATATATATATATATATATATATATATATATACACACACATACATATATACACAGAGAGAGACAGACAGATAAATAGACAGATAGATAGATAGGTAATGATTTTCAGCTGTGTTTTGATTTTATGGCAACCTTCAATAAAACAGACAAATCGATATCATTACATTTGAGGGTACTCTTAATAAAAGAACGACGAAACAAGCAAATAATTATACCAGTGTAATTTTGAAGCATGATGTGTGTGTATGTGTGTGTGTGTGTGTGTGTGTGTGTGTGTGTGTGTGTGTGTGTGTGTGTGTGTGTGTGTGTGTGTGTGTGTGTGTGTGTGTGTGTGTGTGTGTGTGTGTGTGTGTGCGTGCGCGCGCGTGTGTGTGTGTGTTTATACATTTTTTTTGTTCGTAAGTTCTGTTGAGAGGTAATGGCTACAGTATAAAACAAAAAACAAAAAAACAAAAACAAAAACAAAAAAACGAAGAAGAAAAAAAACCCAAAAAAACAAAAAAAAAAAAAAAAACCATAGAAGAAAAAAAGCCTTCAGAATGATGAATTCCCTTTATAACCCAGGAATGCACCGTGAGTGACAGACCCGGTATGGCGTAGGACGTCCATATCCAGTCTTCAGAGTTCGATCCTCCCGTTTTATTAAACCTGGTCAGGTGTTGTGTCTTTGGGAAAGACGCTTCACTTCGATTTTTTTTTGACTCACTTGTGTAAACAAAGTGAGTCTATGTTTTAACCCGGTGTTCGGTTGTGTGTGTGTGTGTGTGTGTGTGTGTGTGTGTGTGTGTGTGTGTGTGTGTGTGTGTGTGTGTGTCCGTGGTAAACTTTAACATTGACATTTTCTCTGCAACTACTTTGTCAGTTGACACCAAATTTGGCATAAAAATAGGAAAAATTCAGTTCTTTCCAGTCATCTTGTTTAAAACAATATTGTGCCTCTGGGATGGGCACAACAAAATAAAGAATGAAGCCTAATTATATGCAAACTGCATTTACTGTTATATTTATATTTTTTGTATTCTCTAAACTTGGCACTTTGATCAGATATTCTGACCCAACAGCTAGAGCAGTCATTATTATCATTTTTTGTTCAAACAGGAACTTCTTTTGCATGGAAGTTTTATTTATTTTGCAAACGTTTTGGTGCATATAGTAAAAAAGGGAAATTATTCTGTAATTAATGCTAGGGGAGTTAATTTGCTTTAAACTGATCTTTCTCATCTTAAACATTACATTTTGAAATTATACTCAATACATAAAAAGCTTGGATTTTAAAAAAAATTTTTAAAGTGTATCACAAGTGAGTCTTGAAGGCCTTGCCTCTCTTTTTTTTTTTAACTCACTCCACCCACGTATGAATGGGTACCTGACTTCGATTTGGGGAAGGTGAATTAAAACAGCGGCCCTGACGGGCGCAATAGCCGAGTGGTTAAAGCGTTGGACTTTCAATCTGAGGGTCCCGGGTTCGAATCACGGTGACGGCGCCTGGTGGGTAAAGGGTGGAGATTTTTACGATCTTCCAGGTCAATATATGTGCAGACCTGCTAGTGCCTGAACCCCCTTCGTGTGTATACGCAAGCAGAAGATCAAATACGCACGTTAAAGATCCTGTAATCCATGTCAGCGTTCGGTGGGTTATGGAAACAAGAACATACCCAGCATGCACACTCCCGAAAACGGAGTATGGCTGCCTACATGGCGGAGTAAACACGGTCATACACGTAAAAGCCCACTCGTGTACATACGAGTGAACGTGGGAGTTGCAGCCCACGAACGTAGAAGAAGAAGAAGAAACAGAAGGCCCCGCCTTCAGATGCCGAGCGTTAGACACAAGTGGATACGTGTTCACTACCCCGACGGTGGTTAAAGGCTATACTATACCCTTTACTTTTTAATCTTTGTATATTGCAGATGAACAACTGGTGACTGATGGATCTTTTAAAACGAAGTTCTTCTTCTTCTTCTTCTTCTTCTCTCCGTTACATGACCAACATCGACTTGCCGATGACTCTGTCGTGGTTCATGCATGCTGGATATTTTCGTTATCTCCATAACCCACCGAACACTGACATGAATTACAGGATCTTTAACGTGCGTATTTGATCTTCTGCGTGCATATACACACGAAGGGGGTTCAGTCAGGTACTAGCAGGTCTGCACATATGTTGACCTGGGAGATCGGAAAAAAATCTCCACCCTTTACCCACCAGGCGCCGTTACCGTGATTCGAACCTGGGACCCTCAGATTGAATGTCCAACGCTTTAACCACTCGGCTATTGCACCCGTTAAAATGGTAAAAGATGGTTTAAAATCAAAGGTACCTAAAGATGAAGATAAAAAAAAATGTTTTAAAAACCAAAAACAAAAAAACAACAAAAAAAAACCAACGTTTCGAGTCATAAACTCTTTGTCAAGTGAAGAGGTGGCAGAAGTGTTGGCAGGGTCTCTGCAGCCTGTTATTGAAGAGGTGAGTACATCTTCAATGGCTGGAAACTTCTGCTCTGCTCACTGCGTTGTTGGAGAGGGGGGTGGGGTGAGAGGGGGAGTGGGGGGGTGGGAGGGGTGGGGGTGCAAGGAAGAGGAGGTCGATATATGAGCTCAGGCTTGTTTTGTAGCTCAAGTTTTCTTAAATTGAACACTGTATTTTCACCTTGTTTCTTGATATACAAAAAAATAAATAAATAAAATGATAATAATAATAATAAAATAAATAATTAAAAAAAAAAAGAAATAAAAATTTTTAAAAATAAAAAAAAGTTTAAACCAACCTTTAACCAAATTCCCTTTATTATTTCAGGGACTTTAAAAAAAAAAAGAAAAAAAAAGAAAAAAAAAAAGAGTGGATAAACTTCACACACAAAACAGATCACTTCTACTTCTGCTATTTTTTTTTCTGCTATATTTCTGCTAATTTTGTCAGAGTACGTTCTACATAAAGCATCATCTATATAAATCACACACACACACACACACACACACACACACACACACACACACACACACATATATATATATATATATATATATATATATATATATGTATATAATGATGCATTGGATGATCACGCCGGTGTGTGCGTGCGTGTGTGTGTGTGTGTGTGTGTGTGTGTGTGTGTGTGTGTGTGTGTATGTGTGTGTGTGTGTGTGTATGTGTGTGTGTGTGTGTGTGTGTGTATGTGTGTGTGTGTGTGTGTGTGTGTGTGTGTATGTGTGTGTGTGTGTGTGTGTGTGTGTGTGTGTGTGTGTGTGTGTGTGTGTGTGGTGATGAGTTTCATTTTATAATGGAATGTCCCAATTATGATCAGTTACGAAATAGATATGTTCCTAAAAAATATTTGTCTCCAAAATCGGTTTTTAATTTTTGTAATATGCTCAAAGGAGGCAAAAAAATCATTTTAGCTGTAAGTAAGATGATTAGATTTGCAAATGTTGCCTAGTTATACTTTTGGAGTTAAAAGACATTTGTGTTTTCTCAACTTTTATGTGACATTGTTGTGTATTTGGAAATGTTTGTTCTGGGCACGAAAAGATTATTTTGCAGTAATCCTCCATACTCCAATAGGAGTGAAAGGATAATTAAAACTTGAAATTTGAAACTTGTGTGTGTGTGTGTGTGTGTGTGTGTGTGTGTGTGTGTGTGTGTGTGTGTGTGTGTGTGTGTGTGTGTGTGTGTGTAGTGTGTGTCTGTGTGCTGTACATTTAACTGATTACACTAAATATTCACAAAGAACATACAGTGCATAATATCATTATCACAGTCTCTGGTACAGAACACCCATATACACAAAAATGTACGCGCAGGCCACATACAAAAACCCTGTTCCCTCCAAATCTACCCCCACCGAAACACACACACACACACACACACACACACACACACACACACACACACACACACACACACACACACAGAGTTCCTTGCTTGCATCACAGGCACACGCAAATTACTCTCTTTTATCTGCAAGTAAAATCTCTGTGTGGCCAGTGCCAGACTCAGGCAGACAATCTGTCTGCAAGCGGATTAAAAAAAAAAATATATATATATATATATATATATTTATATTAAAAAAAAAAAAAACATCACAGAGAGAACGTGTCTCCTTTTCCTTCCATCTGAATCTTTACGCAGGATTAAAAAAAAAATTGAGAGGGGGGGGGGAGGGTGCAGATGCAGCGGGAAGGGGGGCAGGGGAGGGGAGGGGAGAGGGGGGTGTATGTAGGGAGGAAATGGATCTTCTGTATGATGGAGAGACAGACACACACACACACACACACACAGAGAGAGAGAGAGAGAGAGAGAGAGAGAGAGAGAGGGAACATTCAGAGAACACAAGAAGAGAAAGAGTACAAACCTTTCCCCCCCGCGTAAATAAAGCAAACATGACCCAAGATCAATAGAAGAAAGGGGAAAAGTGAAAGAGAGAGAGACTGAGACACACACACACACACACACACACACACACACACACACACACACACACACACACAGAAGAAAAGAAGAAGAAGAAGAAATAGAGATAAATGCATGTGAGAGAGAAGTGTAAAAAAGAACAGAGGAAACAAACAATAAACGATAAGTGATAAGAACATTCAAAACGATTATATCTATTAAAAAAACATAAAAAATAAAATAAAATAAAAAAATAAAAGATCAGGACATACGAGCGAGAGAGAGAAAAAAAAAGAAGGAAAGCGAGAAAGGAAGAAGAAAAAAAAAAAGGAAAGAGAAAAAACAAAAGGAAATCTTAATAAAGAAAGATAAAGACATGAGAGAGAGGAGAGAGAGAGAGAGAGAGAGAGAGAGAGAGAGAGAGATGAGAGAGAGAGAGAGAGATGAGAAAGAGATAGAGAGATGAGAGAGAGAGCGAGAGAAAGAGAGAGAAGTGTAAAGAAGAAGAGAGAAGAAGAAGAAGAAGAAGAAGAAACAGCAGCAGCAGCAGGAGAACAAAAACCAAACCCAAAACAAAACAAGACGAAATAGACCCAAAGTGATGGAAATAAGATCAGGCCATAATATACCCCCTGAGAAGAACAGAATAAGAACAATAAAGGCAAACGTGATGATGAAAGTTAAAGATATGTGATAGAAAAGCGAGACCAAGAAATAAACAAAACAAAACAAAACAAAAAAAAAACCCAACCATTAAAAACAGTAGTGATGAGGGGTGGGGGAGGTGGGGGGTGGGGTTGGGGGGGCGGGGGTAGGGGATGGGGGGCGGAGGGGGGGGGGGGGCGGGGGAATGATAAGCACATTCGAGCGAGAAAAAAAAAACAAAGAAAGAAACAAACAAAAACAAAACAAAAAAAACCCCCAAAAACCAAAAAACCCCAGAAAAAACGCGAAAAGGAAATATAGAATACACCGCGAAAAAAACACACAAAAAAAAAGACAACAAAAAAAAACTAAAGAAGAATGTGTGTTGCTTTGTGATAAAGGGATGATGATAAATAAGAGAAACATTTGTTAAAAAACATTGTGATGAAGAACCTGTTCTCATGACAGAAAAAAGAAGTTAAAAAAAAAAGAAAGAAAAAAAGAAAAGAAAAGAAAAACAGACTAAGAAGAAGGAGAGTTTTTTTTTCTTCTTCTTCTTCTTTTTTATATTAAATTTTTTTAATTTTTTTTAAGGATTTGAGATTTTAGGCATGGCCTATTCTTCCAACTTGTTCTTGTTGATCTCAGTACATCATCCAGAGAGAGAGATAGATCGATAGATCGATAGAGAGACAAACAGACAGACAGACAGAGAGAGAGACAGAGAGAGACACACACAGAGACAGACAGACAGACAGAGACAGAGAGAGAGACACAGAGACAGACAGACAGGCCAAGACAGACAGACAAAAAAAAAGAAAGGAGAAGATAACAAGAAGATAAAAGAGAAAAAAAAAAAGAATAAATATTTTTTCTTCTTCATTTTTAATTTTTTTTTAAGGGTGTAGTAGTTGTTTGTAATTTTAGTTGTAGCGTCTGTCTGTCTGTCTGTCTGTCTGCCTGTCTCTCTGTTCCCTATCGATCGCCTTTAAGGCTTGAAGCATTGATCGTGGCGACGAGAGAGAGGGGAGTGACAACATGTTTAATTATTCATCACCGGCGTGCCAGAAAATGGCCTTCACAAACCCTTTGGCCCTGTACCGCTACTGCTACTGCTGCTGCTGCTGCTGCTTCTACTGTTGCTGCTGCCTGAGAGAGAGAGAGAGAGAGAGAGAGAGAGAGAGAGAGAGAGAGAGAAGAGAGAGAGAGAGAGAGACAGAGAGACAGCCCACACACTCTCTTCTTGTCTCTCTCTGTGTCTTCTTGTCTTTTTCTTAGACTGTGTGTTGTGTTATGTTGTGCTATGCTGTGTTGCGTTGCGTTGCGTTGCGTACAGTTGTGTTGTGCTCTGCTGTGTTGTGTTGTGTTGGCGTTGTATAGTGTTGTATAGTG
>NC_134882.1:14186440-14188940 GCF_041734735.1 Babylonia areolata
TTGCCTCAGGAGACAAAACAGGATGTCACCCTCAAACGCGTTCTCAACACTGTACCATGATTTTGTTGAGAAGTACCCAGAAGAATCCTGGATTCATGCGTTACACTGACGGCTCGGCAACCAAAACTGTGACAAATGGAGGGGCAGGCGTACTCATCATCAGTTTTCCTGAGGGACACACCTTAACGGCAGGGAACACCCCCCTCGCCCCCCCCCCCGCCCCCCCGCCGCCCCTCCACCCCCCCCCTCCCCCAAGAAAAAGGGAAATACTGCTCCAACTACTCGGCTGAAATTTCGGTCCTCATACAGGCTGCCGCCATGGTTCTTGACTCAGAGATCGCGACATGTCCTCAAGTTGTCTTCCTCTCTGATGCACTGTCTGTTCTGGAGGACCTTACAGGAGAACAAATTCCTCGCCCAGTGAAAGAGACTCCAAGAAGTTGCCAAGAGAAGACGAGAGTGGTATTGCAATGGGGACCAACCAGCACCATTGCGGAATCTCCAGGCAACCAAGCAGGAGATCAGTCAGCTCTCCAAACCCGGAGCCAGAGGAAGTCAGCCAAAAAAAACAGCGTCAGTGTCACAGAGAAGAAGACCCTCATGAAGGTAATGCTGCGACCGAAAACCACGAAGGATGCATCATCACCTTCTTGAACGCTAGAAACAGGTGGTGATCATGAGTTTATGAACTGGCCATTACCGTCTCAATGCCCAACTGTTCTTCTTCTTCTTCTTCTTCTGCGTTCGATGTTTTGGCTGCGTCAGACGGTCACCCCTGTCGCCACGTTGTAACCCACGGTCTTCTCCAGGTCGTGGCGGTCTCCCCAAAGCTGCGCCTGTAGCTCTGTGCCCCCTGGCCAGGTTTGACGCCGTAGAGCTTCATGGGTTGGGCAGTGTTGGAGGATGTGTTCAGGGGTCTGGGGTCCAGTGCCACATGGACACTCATCAGTGTGGGCGATCTTCATACGGTGAAGGTGACTCAGTAGTCGGCAGTGGCCAGTTCTCAGTCTGAAGAGGACTGTCTGCTGGTGTCTCTGGAGCTGGTGGATTGGATCGACACCACTGTTTGCACCCAGCCTTCTCTTCCACTGGTTCTGGTATCGGTTGTGGATGATGGTCCTGGCCTCTCTGTAGGTCACAGGGTGGCTGAACTGCTTCATTTTGCTGCCTGCCTTGGAGAGAGCATCGGCCGTTTCGTTCCCCGTGACCCCACAGTGAGAAGGAACCCACTGAACAGTGAGCCCAACTGTTCAGGAAGATGAAGAAGAGTCGCCACCATCTCCCACGTGCTCTTGTGGCCTCGATGACCAAAGCTCCAGAACACATTATCCAGACTTGTCCCCTCCTGAAGGAGCTCAGAGAACACCGTGTGGCCGACACCAACCCTGCCACAGCACACCAAGCCCCATGGCTTCAGACAGGACTTGGAGAGGACGAAGTCGTTCATAAGACGAGCTGGAGTGACATTGTGAAGAGGCGGCGAAGAAGAAGAAGAAGAAGAGGAGGAAAAAGGAGGAGGAGGAGGAGGAGATGAGAGAGAAACAGCAGAGAGAGAGAGAGAGAGAGAGAGGGAGAGAGAGAGAGAGGGAGAGAGAATGAATGAATGAATGAATGAATGAATCTTTATTTTCCAACGGTGAAGATATTAGCACTTTGGCCGACTTACCCATCTGCCGTTGTTCTAAGAGACACACAAACATGTACGCATATAAATGTAGTTATACTGAATGGTTAATACATGTATAATGTACGAGTATAACACAGCGTCAAACTGAGAGACACAACATCGCTCACATCTGTACGGAACGGAAGCGAGTAACACACACACACACACACACACACACACACACACACTAACACACACACACACACACACACACACACACACACACCAAGGGAAAAACAACAACCGAGATGTAGAGAGCATCTATGTCGTCTTGCGTAATCCATCTTCGTAATGTCTCCCACAGGTTTGAAGTGAGTGCCCCTGACTCGGTCTGCTGTCGCCCTCTTAAGTGCACTCTGGTTCTGAGCAAGATGATTGCTTTCGATTGCATCTTTCTTCGTGTGCTGTGTTGATAGTCGTCCTCACAGATTGGGGTTTTTAGGGGTTTTTTTGTTTTTGTTTTTTTTTGGTCAAAATTACAATAGCCAAAGATGACCCAGGAAAGCATTAATTCTGCTTTGTTCTGTTCATTCTATTTTGTTTTATTTATTCTATTTCATTTGATTTCATTTTTATCTTATTTCATCCTATTTTCCTTTTATTTATTTATTTATTTATTTATTTTCTTGAAGGAAATTTCAAAGACAGTAACAGCAGTACTGTGAAGACATTACCCCTCTCCCCCCCTCCCCCGCACCCTACCCCTTCCACTCTCCCCCCCCCCACCCCCCTCCCCTGGCCCCTTCCCCCACAAAAGAAAAAAAAAGTGGAAGGAACAAGACCATCAAAGAGTGTTTCTTTATAAACATCTGCAGCAAAAAAACAACAACAAAC
>NC_134882.1:14196440-14201440 GCF_041734735.1 Babylonia areolata
AGGGTATGGTGGGTGGGAGTGTGTGGTGGGGTTGGGGTTGGGGTAGGGGTAGGGATGTGTGTGTGTGTGTGTGTGTGTGGTGGGGGTAGGGGTGCGGTTGGTTATGAGTGGTTGTAAGCTCCAGTTGGGCCCTGCTAACTGACCGTAGAAATAGTAGGTAGTAGTATAGAAGAGTAGAATCTAGGATTTAAAAAAAAAGTTATTATTATTGTTATTATTATTATTATTATTATTATTATTTATTTATTTTCTACGAGTCTTTAAAACAGGGTGGGGTGTGTGTGTGTGTGTGGGGAGGGGGGGGGGGCGGGTGAGGAGGATGAGGTAGCAGTGGTGGCGGTGGTGGTGGTGGTGGTGGTGATGGTGGTGGAAGTGGTGGTGGTAGGGGAGAGAGACAGAGAGAGAGACAGAGAGACAGACAGACAGACAAAGCGAAATAGATGATATGGGTGGAAGGGAATGCAAACTGTAAGTGCAAGAGAAAGTAAGTGTGTAGAGAAACAGAGGGACAAAGAAACAAAGATTATATACATCGGGAGAGAGAGGGAGGGTGCGGGGAGGAGGGGCGGAGGGGGAGGGGGGCAGAAAAAGAGACACAGAGAGAATCAAACAAACAGACAAACATTCAGACAGAAATAAGACAGACAGACAGACAGCCAGAGAGAGAGGGGGGCGGGGAGGGGGGGGTAGAGTCAGAAACAGAGATAGAGATGGAGAGTCAGAAACAGAGATAGAGATATTCGATTGAGGGCGCAGAGAGAGAGAGAGAAGACAAGACAACACAAGACAAGACAAAATCTTTATTATCGAGAGTAATAGATAAGCAAGAGAGAGAGAGAGAGAGAGAGAGAGAGAGAGAGAGAGAGAGTAAAACAAAAACAAAAACAACAACAACAGAGACACAGACACAGCCACAGACACAGAGACAGACAGACAGAGACTGAAAGACATACAGAAACAGAGAGAGACACAGAGATAGAGAGAGAGACAGAGAGAGAGGGGGGGGGGGCAGGGACAGAAAGGGTGTTGAGAGAGAGAGGTGGGGAAAGAGAGAGAGAGAAGGGGGGAGGGAAAAAGAGAGACAGAGGGAGAAAGAGAGAGTGGGAGAAAGAGAGAGAGTGGGGGAGGGGAAAAGAGAGACAGAGAGAGGGAGAAAGAGAGAGAGAGGGGGGAGAAAGAGAGAGAGGGGAGGGGGAAAAGAGAGAGATAGAAAGAGAGACAGGGAGAGGGGGAGAATGAGAGAGAGAGAAAGAGAGAGGGTTGAGAAAAAGAGGGAGAGAGAGGGAGAGAGAGAGACAAAGACACACACACACACACACACACACACACACACACACACACTAGGTGTTCTTCAATTTAATCATCGAATTCGTCAGCTGTCTAGTCATGAACAGTCTGACGTGCTGTGTGAGAAATATCCCCACCCCCGATGTGTGTGTGTGTGTGTGTGTGTGTGTGTGTGTGTGTGTGTGTGTGTGTACCTCTGTGTGTGTGTGTGTGTGTGTGTGTGTGTGTGTGTGTGTGTACCTCTGTGTGTGTGTGTGTGTGTGTGTGTGCGTGTGTGTATACCTGTGTGTGTGTATGTGTACCTCTGTGTGTGTGTGTGTGTACCTGTGTGTGTGTGTGTGTACCTGTGTGTGTGTGTGTGTGTACCTCTGTGTGTGTGTGTGTGTGTGTGTGTGTGTGTATGTGTGTGTGTGTGTGTGTGTGTGTGTGTGTGTGTGTGTGTGTGTGTGTGTGTGTGTTCTTGCGTGCTGCATGAGAAATAATGTTGGGGGAAGGAAGAAATGTTTTGTTTTTGTTGTTTAGTTTTATTTTATTTTATTTATTTACGTTTTTTTTCCTGGTTTTATGTCCAGTCACACATACTGGCGATTGTAGATGGATTTGGTTGGCTCTCTCTCTCTCTCTCTCTCTCTCTCTCTCTCTCTCTCTCTCTCTGTATGTGTGTTTCACCATACACATTTGGGTCGTGGTCAGGAGTTGCTAGCAGTGGTCATTGGTCAAAACCGGTGAAAAGCATAAGAAAGTACATATGATACAAAACAACAACAACAACAACAAAACAACAACAACACCTTGCAACTGGAATGTACTTCATCTTTCGCTTCGTCAAGTCTCCACACTCAGCTCTTTCAAGTCTGGCCTTAAAACCCACCTCTTCCGCAAAATAGCCTCCCTTCCCTGCCTCTTCCTTGTCTTCAGTTTCTCCAGTTTTAGAGTTATGCATGCGTGTGAATGACTGGTGCGAAAGCGCTTTGATTTGTCTCTGCACAAGATTCAGCGCTATATAAATACCATTATTATTATTATTATTATTATTATTATTATTATTATTATTATTATTATTATCATCATCATCATTATTAGCATAACGCAAGTTCCATAAGTTAGTGATCAAGGCCCGTAGGTATTGAAACCAGATCCAGAGATGCCAGTTGCATTGCCTGGTTCTAACTTTTTGACAGTTACACGTGACTAAATGCCTACGTTGAATTGAACGAACTACGCCATTGGTCAGTTCCATACTACAAACAACTACTTAGTAGCGGGTTACGACCATACTAGGCTCTTCCGTTCCGAGCAATGCAACTGGCTCGAAAAGGCTCAGAAGTCATAAAATTGCATAAACATGATTGACATGATGCTGCAGTTGTGAAATTAACCAATGCACAGACAATGGACAAAACCGTGAGCATATGCATCATGCACATCGATTTCACGAGTCGATATTTGGAAAACAAGCAAACAAAACAAAACAATCAAACAACCCCCACAAAAAAAAAATTATTCGTTTTCTTCACTTTATTTATATCTCAGCTTAATTTTGTTCAAAATTCATGTATGATCACGTCTTAAGTTCTAGTTATGATGACATCCGTCACATATTCAGTATGTGCATGTATTAGGACAAGGACTTTATATAAGATTTTCTTGTTGTCCTGTTCATCGGTATCTGTGTTGTATTGTGACATATTCCAAATAAAATACTGTTTAACTCACTCAGTACGGCCAGTCCTCTCTTCTCCTCTACACAGACCCCTCGGATGTCCAGTGCGTGTCTGAATGACCCAACCTTTAGCTTCCGTCGTCAGAATTGTGGTATTCTTTGTCAACATTCACGTCTTCAGTATAAGAGCCTTCCGCTTGCAATATTTTGATGATGGTAATTGGGGTGAAACGCTGTTAACGTCGTCTCTTTCGCCGTTCGTATGGAGAGAGTTAAACCAAACAACAAACAAACAAACACAACAACAACAACAAATCGGTCTAATCAAGTACGATTATGTGTGATGTTATTCCCTCTCATGTGTATATTTTTTCTGATTTTTTCTTCTTTTTTTTTTTTTTTTTTTTTCTTCTTCTCTAATTTCTTTATCTTATTCACTAACTTGTTTCTCTTACCTTTTTATGCTGCTTCTGTTGTATGAACAACGTATCTTAAAAATGATGTTTATATTCATTGTAAATTCTTTAAATATATTAATCTCCACGAAGGCTCAAAAAAAAAAAAAAAAAAAAAAAAAAAAAAGAAAAGAAAAAAAAAGGGGGGGAAACAATGTATGTCTGCAATGACTGTCATTTATATGCAGTGGGAAAATGTGTATTTCAACATAATTGCAATTGTGTAGCGTCCACCAGCCGTCAAACGAAACAAATGTATTTAATCATATTCCTGAGCACGATATAAGCTGTTAGCTTGTTGTTGCTCCGCTGTCTATCTGTATATGTGTGACATATTTACTGAATAAAAGTTTTGTTTAAATCAACAACAAAACCACGTTCACGCCTTCCCGACCACGACCACGACCCCTGCAACCAAACGGCAACCACTACCGTCGTAGGGACAAGTATGTCTGGAACCAAAAAAAAAAAAAAAAAAAAAGAATCAGGAACTAACTAACAGACTATACTACACACCTGCCCACACTCCCACGCAAGTCGCGCGATCACATACCACCCCCTCCCTTCCCCTCCGCCCCCCACGCCCCCCCCCCCCCACCGCCCCCGAGCCCCCAAACTCCCCCACTCTCACCCACCTTCTCTTCTGTCCCCCAACCCACCCAAACAACCGCTGGGGCCTCAAAACTAACTGCACAAGTAAGGCTTACAAGTACAAGGGGAGGGAGTGGGGGTGAGAGTGGATGTGTGTGAAAAGGGGTGGGGTGGGGAGTGGGGAAGAGGTGGAGGGTATAGGGTGGAGGTGGGGGGGGGGGGGGGCGCACACGGGTTCTCTCTCTCTCTCTCTCTTTGTTTGCCAGTCAAACATCTTCAGTGACCCGCTGTTGACTGGAGACCAGTTTGCACGTGCCCAGCACGCGCTAATCACACCGTATCGAACCAACAGCGGCAGGGGCCGACCGACAACTGAAGGGAACACCCCCCTGTGTGACCCGTAACCTAAGTAAAGCTGCCCTTCCCCCCCCCCCACCCCCCACTTCCACCCTCCTCCACAACTGTACCCCACCACCACCACTCACCCACCCACCTCCACAACCTGACGATCTCGTACAGTTTGCTCAGTGAGTGAGACCAGTGGGACCTGTTTGCACAGGATAGGTGATGGTGGTGGTGGTGGTGGGGGGGGCTGGAGGGGGGGAGGGGTCGGGAAGGTGGCTGATTGTAGATGTTGATCGGGTGGATGTGGGAGAGGTATGCGGGGTGGGGCAGGGGGGGGGGACAAAAGATAAACGGGTGGATGGGGGAATAAGGAGGAGGAAAGGAGGAGGAGGAGGAGGAGGAGGGGGAGGGATGGAGGGACTGATATGGCTTGAGTTAACGAACTGAGTTAGTTGATTAATTAACGTGGCACAGTATCTATTGTCTGTGGAAAGTTCACCTCAGCAACTAGGCAAGGGAGACTGAGTTTACATTATAATAATAAAAAAATATATTAAAAAAAAACACCCACACGTGCGAACTTATCAAAAGAAAAAAAAAAAAAGAAATAAACAAACAAGGGCCAACAGAACGGCATGGCGAGCTATGACATCTTCCTC
>NC_134882.1:14243940-14246440 GCF_041734735.1 Babylonia areolata
GGTGATCCCGACTGATTCGCCTGTTATCTTATTACGAATATGTACTTGGTTGCTGTGCTGGTGTGTGTTAGTGTGTGTGTGTGTGTGTGTGTGTGTGTGTGTGTGTGTCCTGTGTGTGTGTGTGTGTGTGTGTGTGTGTGTGTGTGTGTGTGTGTGTGTGTGTGTGTGTGTGTGTGTGTGTGTGAACTATGTCTGTGTGAGTGTGCGGTATATGCGTGTGTGCGTGAAAAAAAAATCCCACTTTCTTCTCTGGATTGTGTGTGCGTTTGTGTGTTAGTGTGTGTGTGTTATAGTGTGTGTGTGTGTGTGTGTGTGTGTGTGTGTGTGTGTGTGTTAGCGCGCGCGCGCGTGAATCATGTGTGTGTGCCGATGTATGTCTGTGCGTATGTTAGTGCGTTTGTGTGTCTGTGTGTGCGTGTTAGAGAAAGAGAGAAAAAAAAGATATCGACATATGGATAGAGATGGAGAGACACAGAGAAACACACACACACACACAGAGGGAGAGAGAGAGAGAGAGAGAGAGAGAGAGGGGGAGAGAGAGAGAGAGGGGGGGGAGAACCTGAACGCGGGCATCGGGCTAAACAGATAGAAAAAAAAAAAAAAAGAAAGATAGAAAGACATATAGATAGAGAGGAGAAAGAGAGAGAGGATGAATAGGCGAAATGGGACAAAGAATCAAACGCCCAGCTAGAGAGGCCACCGAGGGTGTGACAGCACGATCAATGTGTGTAGGCGAAACGGTAATAGGCAAATCGGACCTACTTTTTTTTATAATTTTTTTTTTTAATAAGTCTCGGAAGTAGGTCTCGGGGGACGGGATGGGGTGGGGTGGGGTAGGGTGGTGGATGGCGGGGTGGGTGGGCAGGGGTGGGGGTGGGGGAATGGGGGGGTGGGAGGTCCAGTGGTTTAGTGTTGGAATGAAATTTTTGGACTCAGACAGTCTGAGACTCTTTTTTATCGTCAGGATGCGAAGGATGAAGAAGGATGTATGAAATTATATACGCTGAAAATACTGTGGGAAAGCATGGTAGCATAAGACGGAGATGATTTTTTTTTTTTTTAATTTCTTCTTCTTCTTCTTCTTCTTCTTCTGTGTGTGTTTGTGTGTGTGTGTCTGTGTCTTTTTACGTACTTTAGAAGCATGGTCTTTGTAACTGAGAAAACTTTACTGATAAGATTTTTTACGAGAGAGAGAGAGAGAGAGAGTGTGTGTGTGTGTGTGTGTGTGTGTGTTTAAGGACAAGGCCGGAAGGTTGGGAAGGGGAAGGGTGGTGGTGGATAGCGCGGTATGGAGGTTTGTGTGTATGTTTGTGTGTGTGTGTGTGTGTGTGTGTGTGTATGTGTATGGGAAGATTCGCACATGCGAACAAAGAATAATCAAAGTGTGTGTGAGTGCATATATCGCTATGAACGTGAAATCGATTTTTGTTTTCTAATCATACGTGATTCCTTTGGACATCTTTCAAATCGAATGTAACACTATATCAACGAATATGCTGTGTGTGTGTGTGTGTGTGTGTGTGTGTGTGTGTGTGTGTGAGTGTGCGTATTGCTGACATATTTTTAAAAAAAAAATTTCCTTTTAAACTTTTTCGTTTTGATTTATGTATTCATTTATTCTCCAAAGTGTAGCATTTTTATCGTGGAAGAATCTTTGAATCTTTCCATAGCTTTTTTTTTTTTTTTTTTTTTTTTAATCGTGCTCAGAGTCCGGGATGCGAAACCAAACTAAGGGAAAGAACCCTGTTCTGTGTTCAACAAGTATGGTTGTGTCCCTTCGCTCAGATACTGGAATCAGCCAGCGAAAATTGGTTCTTGGTGCAAGGGAAGTAATCAACTTTCGTTGGCGCAGTCGGTAAATACAGGTTATTTCCCTTGACATGTGAAGCGCCCACCAACTTGGTGATGCTGGTAAAATTCAGAGTGGTATTAGATGTAGGAGCATCAGCAGTTGTTGTCGACGGAAACAAAAATCAGTATGCTGTTTATTATTTCAAAATTACATATTGAATACTTTTTTGCCTGAAGATTTATTCGCTGTCTTTAGGAAGCAACCAACTTTACAGAAACTTAATACGTTAGAATCGCATGACCGCCAATGACAAATATCTCAGTTCCAAATGTTGTTCAACACATGTGACTCACTCAGTGTATTAATATTAGTAGAAAACAGTATGTGAATATTCTTCTTCTTCTTCTTCTTCTTTTTTTCATTGTTATTATTTTTATTATTAATATTATCATCATCATCATCATTACTATCGTTATCATTATATTTGTCATTATCATTAACACTTCAAAGAGGAGCATCGAAAAAAAAAAAAAAGTACTGCGTGACATTAGAGTGGCAACATTATCATATTAATGTGGAAAATGAAAATGGTGTATTCAGTTGAGACAAAATGATGACCGCAATTTAAAATGTGATATGAAATATTACCAGAATTTAAATAATGAGGCCCCTGTATACCCTTTGACTGACGCCATCAGGGCATTGAAC
>NC_134882.1:14248940-14266440 GCF_041734735.1 Babylonia areolata
AAAATGTATGTATGCAGTGTGTGTGTGTGTGTGTGTGTGTGTGTGTGTGTGTGTGTGTGTGTGTGTGTGTGTAGTCACATTTTGGTGTGTGTATGTAACATATATGTAATGTTTTATGTTAACAAAGCGTTTTTGTAAAGCACCTAGAGATTTTTTCTGGATAGTGTGCTACATAAGTATCCATTATTATCATTATTATTATTATTATTATTATGACTCTCAGACTAAGAGGCATAATTGCACTGGCTCTCTTAGTGCTGCAGCCTTGGGAGATGGTTTGGGGGGTGGGGTGGGGCTAGATGGCTTTTGACATCCGACTGTCCTAAATAAAAAAAAACCCTCTTGGCCGAGAGAGTGGGGGATGTAACTTGTAACTGGTGGCAAGACACTCTCCGCGATTAAAAAAAAAAAATAAAAAAAAAAAAAAAAATAAATTATCGCCCAGATAGTCGGGGCAGCAGTTACCTCCTCCTGCTGTTCTAGTGGTCATAGCCGAACACGATTGACTATCATACCAGCGTGGACTTGAACTTGAAGGCTGCATAGAGGGGGGACAGACGGAAAACGAGCCACTTGACGTGTCAACGGTGCAAGCTCACCTCCACCTCTCTAACCCCCCCCCCCCCCTCCACGCCCCCCCCCCCCCCCCCGGCATCCGCCACTGTAACCTGTCAGTTTGGGGCAAGCAAAGCTACAGAGGGCCCCCCAAAACACCCCACCCCACCCCATCCCACCCCACCCCACCCCACCCCCGCCCGGCTGGTGGTATTATTGCATGGGACTGCCAGCTGACGCTTCAACACTAACACACGTTCTCTCTCTCTCTCTCTCTCTCTCTCTCTGTCCCCCCCCCACCCCCACTCTGTCTCTCTCTCTCTCGCTGTCCCCCCCTTTCTTTCTCTGTCCCCTACGTTCTCTCTCTCTCTCTCTCCCCCTCTCTCTCTCTCTCGCCGTGTCCCCCCCTCTCTCTCTCTCACTCTCTCTCACTGTCTCTCTCTCTCTCTCTCACTGTGTCCCTCCCTCTCTCTCACTGTCTCTCCCTCTCTCTGTCCCTCTCTCTCTCACTGTGTCCCTCTCTCTCTCACTCTCTCTCACTCTCTCTCACTGTGTCCCGCCCCCCCCTCTCTCTCTCTCTCTCTCTCTCGCTGTGTCCCTCTCTCTCTCTCTCTCACTGTGTCCCTCTCTCACTCTCTCTCTCTCTCTCTCACTGTGTCCCCCCCTCCTCACTCTCTCTCGCTCTGTCACCTCTTTCATTTACCATCTCGTCCTCTCTCTCTCTCTCTCTCTCTCTCTCTCTCTCTCTCTCCATGCAACACGCCATGAGAGACAGAGATACAGGGGACAGAAAGACAGAGAGACAGACAGGCAGGCACACACACACACACACACACACACACACACACACAAGCACACACACATACACACACACATACACAAACACACACACACACACACTTACACACGGCGCACACGCACACAGGGGTTTCTTGTGTGCGGAAAGAGAGTCACAGAGAGAGAGAGAGAGAGAGGGAGTGGAAGTGGGTTGAGCTCAGAGAGACAGAGAGAGAGAGAGAGAGAGAGAGTCGGAGACATAGCGAGACAGAACGAGCGAGTGAGCGAACGAGACAGAGGAAGAGAGAGAGAGAAAGAAAGAGAGAGAGGGAGAGAGAGGGGGGGGGGATGGGGGCGGGGGGCGAGACAGAACGGGGACAGAGGGACTGCGGAAGACAATATGGGGGGTGCTTGTTAAAGTCGGGTACATTAGCGTTGTTAATGGACATCAGATCGAAATCTCTCTCTCTCTCTCTCTCTCTTCTTTTTTCTTTTGGATGTTGCGGGGGGCAGGGCCTAGGGGGATGGGCGGCAGTGTAGTAAGTGAAAGGCGGAAAGCTCGGCATGGATGGTGATGCAGATATGCTGCCACAACCACCTGACTACACGGAAGTTTTTATCAGTTCTGTAAATCTAGCCTTTTTCGCACCTGACAGTTGTTTGGGGGAAAGGGATCACTATTTTGCCACTTCTACATCCTCTCCTTCCCTCTCTCTCTCTCTCCCCCCCCCTCCCGCCCCCTACCGCACCCCCCCACTCCTATCCCCTACCCAACCCCAACACATAATTATAGAGCCCGAGTCAGCGCACTGACGACTGTGTGTGTGTGCGTCCGTGACAGAGTGAGAGAGAGAGAGAGAGAGAGGAGGGGGAAAGATGGTGTGTGTGTGTGTGTGTGTGTGTGTGTGTGTGTGTGTGTGTGTAGTGTACGCGCAGACAGAGAGAGAGAGGGGGCCGACAGATACCCGCCTCCCCTAACCTCCCACCCTCAGACCCACCATCCGCCCGCACCCACACCTACAGAGAAAATACAGGGAGACAGAGTGAGAAAGAATCAGAAACACACACACACACACACACACACACACACACACACACACACACACACACACACACACACAGAGAGAAACACTGAACACTGAAATGTTTATTGCCATTAGCTGTAAAGCTCTAGTGACATAGTAGGTACTAATCAGAACAAAATGGTGCAAAACAGATGAAATGGAACAGAAAGGTGGGGTGGGGGGAGGGGGTGGGGGACAGAATTGAAACAAAATAAACTAATAAGAGATTAGCGACACTTGGCACTTTGTACATGTGACGCGGGGAAGAGGGGGGCGGGAGGGAGGGGGGGCTAATGTGCCTTTTTTTTCAGTCGTTCGTCTCCAAAGTTTGAACAGTACACAGAAACACAGTACATATAAATCATATAACAAATATTTACACATGTAACATCGACGTGACACACATCATATCAATACAAACACATACTAAAGTACATTTAAGAGAGAGAGAGAGACAGAGACAGAGAGAGACAGAGAGGGGAGGGAGAGAGAGAGAGAGACAGAGACAGACAGAGAGGCAAAGAGACAGAGAGGGAAAGAGACAGAGAGAGACAGAGACAGAGAGACAAAGGGGGAGGGAAGGAGAGAGAGACAGAGACAGAGACAGGGTCAGAGAGAAGAGTTTTAAAAAAAATCAAGCAAAAACTAGCAAAACTAAACCCCTTCTCCGCAGCCTCCCCCCGTCCCCCAACCTAATAGAGAGAAGAAAGAAAAAAAAAAAAAAAAAAAGGAAAAAGAAATCAGTATCGAACAAGAAAACATAACAGATCCAACATGGTCACAATTCCAACTTCTCCATAAATTCTTTTCTTTTTTTTTTTTTTTTTTTTTTTTTGTCGAGTATAATTTCAAACACCCCTTCCCTTTCTTCCTCCTATTTTCTTTCTTTCTTTGGTCTCGCTTCTTCTATTAACCCCCCCCCCCCCCCACCCCCCCCAAAAAAAGAAGAAAAAAAAGAAAAGAAAAATCCTCTCTTCTACCTTAATTTCTTTCATTCTCATTTCTTTTCCTTTTTTCTTTTGTGGAAATGTCACATCATAGCAAGGCTGTTACATTGACACCATCACAAAAGAGATCACTGCCGCACAAAACTCCGCCAAAAACAGATGGACAAAAAAACAAAACAAAAAAAAAAAAAGAGAGAAAAAAAAAAGAAGAAGAAATAAAATAAAATAACAGAAAACAAAAACGAAACAAAACAAAAACAGAAACACGCCGCCAATGCCACGCGTGCGCTTGACAAAACTCCTTCTCTCTCTCTCTCTTTCTCTCTCTCTCTCTCTCTGCACTGGCTCTGTCAGCTGGCGAGCGTCTGACCGTGCCAGTACCGCCTCCACCCTCCTCCTCCTCCTCCCCCTTTAGCAAGCCCCGCCCCCTTTCTTTCTTCTTTTTTTTCCCCCCAATCACGCGCAGGGATTATAACTCCAACTCCCAACACTACTACTACTACTGCTGACTTCCCTTGGGCTACAACCCACCACCTTCTGTCCCGTTGTCAAGGCTATCGGCACGACTACGACGACGACGACGACCGCTTACTTCTCCGTACCCACCCACACCCACACACACACGACCACACGAGCGCGCGTGCTGCCCCCGTCGATCACTGAGTCACGTGACGCCGCATTCCACCTGTCCTTCTCCCGCTCGCCTCGTGTCAAGGGTCGTATACTAATGATGTCATTTAGTAGTCGCGCATGCGTAAAGGCGTTTGTTGGTGTCGCCTATTTGGGAGGGCTTCGTTCGCTTTCAGGCTGACGGGAGTGGTGGTACTGTTGGTTGTCACTTTGGTTTTTTGTTTAGGGGAGGAAAGAGAGTGGAAGTAATTTGGAAACAGATTGACGACAGTGTGTACGGTTGCAGGCTGATACACTAGCAGCTAACTGATCACTGAGTCCAGCTAAGTTCCGCCAGCCCGCTAGCGCTTAGCTGACTCGACGGACGGACGCGCTTTGCGCATACCGTTAGAAAGAACGAAAAGAACTAAATGAACAATTGCTAAAGTATTGGACATCAGTCGAAGTTGGTCCTTTCTTCTTCTTCTTCTTTTTTTTTTTTTTTTTTTTTTCTTTGTCTAGGTCCACAAGTGAGTTCCAAGGTTTTGACAGAAAATCAGCGATGCGAAGCCCAGAGATTAATTTCCTACTGGTTTGCTACACAAAGGGGTGTGAGTGTGTTTGTAGCGGGGAAGGGGGTGGGGTGGGGTGGTGGGGTGGTGAGTGGGAGTGTGGGTGGTTGAACAATGCCATAGAAAGGCCTATGATATGGTTATGACTGTCAGTGCAGAGAGAGAGAGGAGGGGGAGAGAGAGAGAGAGAGAGTCGCAAAAGAGATTCGCAAGGATTCAGTCTGTTCCACACGCCAAACAGAACATTAATCGTTTGAATGCTAAACATTGGTGAATTGCATGAATTCATATCAGTACACTGTGTGTGTGTGTGTGTGTCTGTGTGTGTGTGAGTGCGTGCGCGCGCGCGCACTCTGTCTTCTGAGCGGTGTTGTCACTTACGGTTTGCTGGCGGACACAAGTTAACTGTGTAATCCCAAGAGGAAAAAAAATCCGAATAAGGGATGACCAGCTGAGATGACAGCCCTTCATTCACTGACAAGTATATTCGTCAGCACCAGTCAAAGGGCTAAACACACACACACACACACACACACACACACATGAAGACGATGATCCATTTTTTCATGTTCTCGACAACATGCTTCTTTTCCCCTTTTTTTTTTCTATGTAGCAGCTTTTTTTTTTTCTTTTTCCTTTGGTGCTAGATTGTATTAATTTCATTCTGCTCAGTTTCAGTTTCAGTTTCAGTAGCTCAAGGAGGCGTCACTGCGTTCGGACAAAACCATATACGCTACACCACATCTGCCAAGCAGATGCCTGACCAGCAGCGTAACCCAACGCGCTTAGTCAGGCCTTGAGAAAAAAAAAAAAAAAAAAAAAAAAAAAAAAAACCACATATTCAGCATGTATGTACAATGATGTATATCACGTAGTTATCGCAGCACGCGTGTCGTTTTTATACGACTTTATTTTCTTGTTGTTGTTGTTGTGCCGTTCAATTTCGTGACTTTTGTTGTTGTTGCTGTTGTTGCGCCATTAAATTCAAGGTTTCATCTGTACTGCGACGACGCGACATGTTTGAAAATCAAATACTGTTGGAATCAAATTAAGAGTGTTGATTAGGCTTATGTGTAATTTAACTTATCATCGAGTATCTGATAAAGAACCATCGAAGTCAGTGTGTGTGTGTGTGTGTGTGTGTGTGTGTGTGTGTGTGTGTGTGTGTGTGTGTGTGTGTGCCTATGGCTACCAAAAAACGGTGTAACTCACGGACTTAAAATATATACTATATACGTCCGTGGGGTATAACTAGCTTGGAAGACTCTATTCTTGCACATGAAAAATAAAGTCGAGTTTTGGCCTGTCTTCCTACCTCTCCTCTCTCCCTCTTTCTCTTTTTCTTTAAATCATTAAGTCATTATTTATCATTTCACCTGTAGTTCTTAATTTGCATTACAAAAAGTAAGTAGATAGTTGGTTCACTTTTTTTTCTTCTTTTTTTTTTTTTTTTTTTTTTCGTAATCTGTTATCTAAAAGCAAATCGATTAATGAATAAGTAAATAATAATCGAAAAGGAATATGACATTGATGAATGAAAAAGGCTAATAAATGAGGAAGACAAATGATAATAAATTATTTTGAAATTCTTTCAAAAAGGTTTCGTTTTTGTACAAGATTTTGTTGTTGTTGTTGTTGTTGTCCACATGTTGGTTTGGGTTTTTTTTTTATGGAGTAGATAATTCGTAAGGCTTGTTTTTGAAGGTATGTCTTGTAATCATTACAATAATACCTTTGTTAAGACACGGACATCTTTGCTCAGATGCTCCTTTCTTTCACTCAGCAATACTTTGCACGTTTTAATTTTTTTTCTTCTCTATTTCATGGGATACAAAACAGATGATAACACCACATTTGCATGCTGTTGGGTTTGTTTGTTTTTTTAAATTATTAATCTTTTTTTTTAATACTTAGAGCTTAATTCTTTGAGCAATAGACTTTGCATTTATTCATTTATTTACGTATTTATCTATATACTTATTTATTTATTTCAACATTGACAGTTTGATTCACTGGAAAAGAAAAACCAAAGCACTTGGCTCACTGGGTGTAAAATCTTTACGAATAATGTTTGCATTTGGTTTATACATCTTGTCATTTGTCTGTAAAAAGAAAATTACTTTGGTCGAATTGTGATCCGATACATTACAAATATCTATTCTGTTTGAAGCTTGTATCGTCACTAGGTTATGGTTATATTATCATCATCATTATTGTTGAATGTCATTATTGTTGTCATCTTCGGCACTGGTAGAGCTGGAGAGAGAGAGAGAGAGAGAGAGAGAGAGAGAGAGAGAGAGAGAGAGAGAGAGAGATAAACAGGGAGAGGGGGGAGAAAGAGAGAGAAATGGGAAGAGAAAGAAAGATGGGGTGAGCTGAGAGAGAGAGAGAGAGAGAGAGAGAGACAGACAGACAGACAGAGAAACAGAACGTTCGTACAGAATCGAGCGAGCACAATCAGTAATTTGTAACAAAGTACTGACAGAACCACCACTGATGTTGTTGCAGGCAGAAAGTAAAGAGTCATAACGTGTGTGATCTATATGGAGTGAGACCAGATTCCTGGAGACTAACGAAACTTACTAACTTCGTCATGTGCCAGGGCAGTGAGAACAGCTGTCCAACCGGACTGACCGGGACGCTGAGAATGATAAAGAATAGTTCTATTACCTATTACCATGTGGTGAACTGGTCCCATACCAAACTACATAATTGTTATCATAAAAGTCTCGATCTGTGTTTGTCCATGTTTGGGGAGTTAGAGCACACACACACACACACACACACACACACACACACACACACACACACACACGAATGAGAGAGAAAGAGAGCGAGAGATAGAGAGACAGACAGACAGACAGACCGAGACATACAGACAGAGACAGTAAATTAGGAGTAAGTGAAACAGGAAATTGAATAACTACGAGCGTACACAGATATACTTCACTTTCTTTTGCAAGCGCAACCCCTAAAACCTTCCATGGAAGCCGGTTGCGAATCTGCTCGATATGCAGCAGTGGATATAGCCTACATTTGTTAAAACAACAACAACAACGACGATAATAATTATGATGATAATGTAAATAATAACAACAATAATGATGAATAAATAGATACATTCTTTGTTGTTACATAATAACTTTGGTATTTAAAAAAAAAATGTATAGTTCAATAATGACTGACTGCGTAAAGAGAAGCTGGGTAATTATGACATATGGCTAATGTACTTTCTAGCGTTGCTCGCGCGTGCGCGTGTGCACGCATGTGCACGTGTGTGTCTTTAGTTTAGTTTAGTTTAGTTTAACGTCTTTTCACTGTTTAGTGATACTGGACGAGGAAAAACCAAAAACCAAAAAAAAAAAAGATATTAAAATAAGATAAAATGAAAAAAGAAAAAAGGGGAGGGGGGGGGTAGGGGGGTATGTGTGCGTATGGGAGATGAGGCGTAGGGTACTTGAGAAGAGGTGGTGGGGTGAGATGACTGTAGTATATATATATATATATATATATATATATATATATATATATATATGATAGTCAGTCGTGTCCGACTAAGACCATCACAACAGCAGAGGAGGCAACTGCTATTCCGACTATTTGGGCTAGAATTTGATTATAGTGGAGAGTGTCTTGCCCAAGTTACATCCCCACTCTCTCGGCCAAGAGGGTTTTTAGGACAGTCGGCGTTGGGATGGTTCCCAAAGGCCAACTAGCCCACAAGGCTGCAGCACTAAGAGCCAGTGCAATTTTGCCTCCTAGTTTGAGAGTCATAGTCCTTCACAAAAGACTAAGCTGTAAATGGTTTCCCGTTGACTGGAGAAACCATTAATAATACAGCTCTCACTTTGCTGTTGGCCCAAACGTAAACTTATGTCAATCTGTGATATAAGCCGAGTGTTGTGAGTAGTAGAAAATGAAGAGCTACGAAGGACTGTACTAACAGTGAACTATAACGTGAAATATAACAGTGATTTAATCATCCAAAAAAAGTGAAAAGCATGCTTATCATAACATGAAACGCGATCAGTCAAAGGTAGATACCAACTGGACTTTGAATCAAACATTCAGATTTTTTTTTTTTCTAATAATGAATAATTATTCAAAATATCTTCTAAGGACAAATATGTGTTTGGTGGAAATTGGTCAGCTAGTTTTTGAAATAACAGTTGTCTTGTTTTTGGACACTGGATAAATATGTGGTAGACATTGACTTCTTTTTCTGCACAGACACTGTATATATATTTTTTTGTGTGCAAAATTTAGTTCGAACGGCATTCACACGTGTGTGTGCGTGTGTGTGTGTGTGTGTGTGTGTGTGTGTGTTTAAATAACCTCAAGAATTGAACAATAACTCACTCAAGACAGCGAGGCGAGAATTTTTGACAGAGCAACATAAAGCTGAATAAAATCTATCGAAAAAAACCACACCCAAAAAACAAACAAAAAACAACAACAAAACACCACCTATTTCTATCATATATATATATATATATATATATATATATATATATATATATATATGTGTGTGTGTGTGTGTGTGTGTGTGTGTTCACCCAGGTCTTGAAGTATCTGCGAGTTGATTTTTTTTTTCAAGTGCAAAAATAGTCTTTCGAGCTTTACACCGTTTGTGAGTGGTCTCCAAAACCACACACACACACACACACACACACACACACACACACACGGAGTCTTCACACTCTGTAACAGAATTCCCAAAACGCAGCAGCAGCAGCAGCAGCAACAATAGTTTCGGAACGGGGCGAGGAATGTCGAGGCGGACACCAGACGACGTCACACTGGTGTCACGCGCAGACGTGCACGTGCATGCGCCAGCAGGAAAGCCTACCCCGCGCATGCGTGCTGGCATCTCATGTCGCTTCAGGCACGCTTCCGCTTTTGTGGGTCGAAAAAGGAGAGAGAGAGAAAGAACAAAAGTTGAGTCCTGTTTTTTACCTGTCATTTTTTTGTGGTGTTTTTTTCCCCGTTTTTTTTTTTTTTTTTTTTTTTTTCTTTCTTTCTTTCTTTCACCGTTCCGTCCAACTTCTTTTTGTGACGGCCGTCCGTTATCTGTAATCTTTTACCAATAAAATACAAAGAAAAACGTGCCCCAGTCTGTGCTTATCACAATTAATGTATTATTCTTTAATTCCTCAAGGTTTAGAAACTTTGGAACTGAAAGTTTGAGCTTGTCGACTGCTGTCTGCTCACGGTGCACGTGTTTCCATAATAATAATAATAATACTGATTATAATACTAAAGAAAAGTTCTAAGGAAAGGGGGTGGTAGTGGAAGGGTGGGGGAGGGGTAGGGAGTTGGAAGGTATTTACGCTCCTTTTTTTACGTTTGATTTGATATGGTTGTTTATTTATTTATTTTCTAATCCCCCTATCCCCCTTCCTCCCCCTCCCCCCTCCTTTTCATCCTCGACTTCTTCTTTGGAGTTCGAAATTCATCACAACAACATTCGAAAACCAGATGTCATTTCTTCAAGCTAGGCAACTGTGCAGGTAAACTTGATATCGTGAAACTTTTATTAAACTTTCGATTCTCTCTGTGTGGTTTTTGTTGTTGATTTTTGTTTGTTTGTTTGTTGTTGTTGTTTTTTTTGTCTGTGGTTATAAATGGGGAGGGGGAGGGGGTTGGGGGCAAAGATAACATAGGCCTACTTTTTTTTTGGCTGTCCTTTAAACGGCCACTTTTGTGGCTCCTTCTTTATAGAGCAGCTAATACTGACACTGAATCCGGCAATCGTACCTCCTTCCCTGTTATACCTTACCTCCCAACAGATCCCTTCTCCCTTACACACACACACACACACACACACGCACACACACGTGCATTCAAAGTAACCACTCCATCACTCAAAGAAAATACTCAGTTTCGGTTTTTCAAGGCGTCACTGCGTTCGAACAGATATATATATATATATATATATATATATATATATATATATATATATATATATATATACGTTCCACTACATGTGCAAGGCAGATACCTGACAGCAGCATAATAACCCAACGGGCTTGTCAGGCCTTGAGTGAATGCACATAATTATAGTTGTGTACCCCCACCAGAGTGGAATTTTTTTTTTTTAATTTTTTTTTTTTTACATAATTTTGACCAGAGGACGACACTTTTGTTGCCATGGGCCGTCCTGTTTCGGTGGCGCCGAGTGCGTGCTGCACATAGGACCTCGGTATATATTATTATAATGATTATCGTCTCATCCGAAAGACTAGACGCTCAGTTTGATTTTCCAGTCAAACGTGGGAGAGAAATGGCGAGATTCGAACCCAGACCCTCACGGACACTTTGTTGGCAGAAAAAACGTCTTAACCATTCTGCCACCTTCATAGGTAAAGGATGATGCTAAAAACAAACGAAAAAAAAACGAAAAAAAAAACAACCGAGGAAAAACAAATAAAACTGCACGCAGGAAAAAATACCCCCCAAAAATGGCTGTCGCTGTTGGTGTAGCGACGCGCTCTCCCTGGGGAGAGCAGCCCGAATTTCACACAGAGAAATCTGTTGTGATAAAAAGTACAAATACAAATACACACACACACACACACACACACACACACACACATATATATATATATATATATCCTAGCGCCCTGGAGTTATTATTATCACTGACAGCTTCTTCTTCTTCTGCGTTTACTCGTATGCACACGAGTGGGCTTTTTACGTGTATGGCCGTTTTTACCCCGCCATGTAGGCAGCCATACTCCGTTTTCGGGGGTGTGCATGCTGGGTATGTTCTTGTTTCCATAACCCACCGAACGCTGACATGGATTACAGGATCTTTAACGTGCGTATTTGATCTTCTGCTTGCATATACACACGAAGGGGGTTCAGGCACTAGCAGGTCTGCACATATGTTGACCAGGGAGATCGTAAAAATCTCCACCCTTTACCCACCAGGCGCCGTCACCGTGATTCGAACCCGGGACCCTCAGATTGACAATCCAACGATTTAACCACTCGGCTATTGCGCCCGTCGATCACTGACAGCAATGGCTTACTTTATGCGAACCATGCACACTTCTCGATCTGTCCTTTCATCAAACCCTCTTTCCAACAATAAAGAATTAACCCCTTTGCCTGTTGTTCGAACCATGGTGAAATGAGATCAGTGTCGTATACATTTGAGATGCTTTTCACTGCGTCTTGCGTACTTTTCCAATGGTATATCTGTAATCTGTATATCTGTATATTTGGCCCAAAGTGATGCAACCCAAATATGATGAAGTCCAGATAAAGAACAGTGATCAATTCAATCTCATCAAGATCAAGGTGAAAGCTGAAAAGCAGCACTTAAAGGGTTAAAGACGCAACATCTTCGAAAGGTTTCTTTAGCCTTTCGCTGAGCTTTGTATTTCCTTATGAGAAGCTGTGGCAGAAGTCATCTAGTCGTTGGACTTCTGATTCAAACGTTCGCCAGTGATCAGCATGTGTGTGTGTGTGTGTGTGTGTGTGTGTGTGTGTGTGTGTGTGTGTGTGTGTGTGAATTTGGTGGTTGTTTCTTTGTTTCCAGAAAGCGTGGGTCAATGAGACCCATAATAAAAGTCGGAGCAGAAGCTCGCCAAGTATGTAAGAGTTGTAAGATGCATTTATTCATGTTATTGGTCAACCGAAACAACGGAATGTAATTATACAAAGTTAATTCCTGTTTAGAATTTGTTTAGAATAAACGAAGTCTGAGTTAATCTAATCTATATCTGTCTATAAATCAACTTCTTTTCACTGCTAAGTGATATCAGACGGGGTAGGGGGATGGGGGGTTGGGGGGTGGGGGGGGGGGGGGGGGGGAGAGCGGAGTAGTATAGTACATGTGTGTGCGCGCGTGGGAGGAGGGGTGTGTGTGTGTGTGTGGAGGGGGTGGGGGTGTGGCGGGTTGGGCGATGGGAAGAGGTGGTGGGATGACTGTCTGTCTGTCTGTCTGTCTGTCTGTCGATCGTAGATCTATCTTTAAGGACAAAAAGTAGACCTAATAGACCGACTATGTACTGTGAAAGATTGACACGCCTTCTGCTGGCTTAGAATGAGAACCAATACAGTCCGCAGCTGGACGGACACCGGTCCTCTCTCTCCACCCTTAATTAATTTCAATCATCTTCCTCTCACAGAAACAAACTGGACATCGCAAAATTTGTTCTGCTCTGCCAAGCATTAGGCAAGGTTTTTTTTTTGTTGTTGTTGTTTTTTCATCTTCTTTTCTTTTCTTTTTTTTCTTTCTTTTTTTTTTGGGGGGGGGGGGGGGGGGGGGGGGGTGTCGTTGTTGTCTTTGTATATATAATACATGATTCATCAACAAAGTCGATTCACCAAACCCTGTATTTATTCTCTTTAGTTTTAAATCGTTTGCCATTAACAGTGTTACGACATGAAAAGCATTCTCTGAGGATTTTTTTTTTCCCCCTTCTTATTTTGCACTGGAGGATGATAGTTGTAACCTCTACTTGAGTCGTCGTATACATGTGTGAATGAGCTTTTTATGTGTATGAACGTTGGTGGTGGTGTTTTTTGTTTGTGTCTTTTTTGTCTTTTTTTGTTGTTGTTTTCTTTTTTTTTTTTTTTTTTTTTCTTTTTTTTTTTGTTGCTTCTTTTAGCCCTGCCGTGTAAACAGCCATACTCTGTTTTCAGGGTGTGCACGCTGAGTATATACAATTCCTGGAACCTTTATCGTACGTGTCGTATCGTCTGCGAGAATCATGCATGCACACACACACACACACACACACACACACACACACATAATGTGTGTTAATGCACAAACAGGTCAGTAATATGTTGAAAAAGTTCAGTTACTACTTTTTATGTACTTTGTATTTTTTTTTCTTCTTAATTTTTTTAAAATTTTTTTATATATTTTTTTTTAGAGGTAATTGATTTTGCTGAACAAAAGTAAAGCAACCACAGGAAAAGAAGTGCAAATGAAAAAAAGAAAAAAAGATTAACATCCTGACATGTAAGCTCAAGTCTTATCACAGTTGGATGACAGCCTTCACTGACACTCTCGTCGGCAGCCGTTAAGGGGTTAATTTTTTTTTTTTTTTTTTATTTTATTTTTTTTTAAGGCTGTGAAGTTGTAAGACCATACAAAAAAACAAAAAGAAAAAGAAAAAAAAAAGAACAACACATACTCGACTTTAATTTGGAATAATTATAAAAAATTAAAAATTTAAAAAAGAAAAAAAATCACGAAAAAACCCGTTCGTGTGTTTGTACCCGAGTGCGTTTATATACGCTGTGCATCAGTAAGTATATTCGAGACAGACACACACACACACACACACACACATACAGAGAGAGAGAGAGAGAGAGAGAGAGAGAGAGAGTTTGTGTGTGTGTTTGTGTGTGTGTGTGTTTGTTGTTTGTGTGTGTGTGTGTGTGTGTGTGTGTGTGTGTGTGTGTGTGTGTGTGTGTGTGTGTGACAGACAGACAGACAGAGGAGAAAACAGAGAGACGAGACAGACAGACAGATAGACAGAGGAGAAAACAAGAGAGAGAGAGAGTGACAGAGAGTGAGACAGACAGACAGAGGAGAAAAGAGAGAGAGAGAGAGAGAGAGAGAGAGAGAGAGAGAGAGAGAGAGAGAGAGAGAGAGAGAGAGAGAGCAAATCAAAATTTAACCCATCAAACAAATAACTTTACTTATTTCTAACACCATTGCGCGATGAAAAACGATGACACCACCTGTCAGTCAAAGGTCCGCTTAAAATAAATTAAATGAATAAATGAACAAAAAGAACACGGAACAAGAAAAAAAAAAAAAAAAATCAGAATCACACACGATGACACTTTGAATATTTCACAGGATCTGTCAGTATGAAGTTACGCAACCCTCTTGTTAATTACAATACTTCTACACAAGTGCAACCAATTCCAACTCTTGAGCCATGTTTGATTAAACCATCTACTGCAACCAGACACGGTTATGTACTCATCAAGTCACTGCGACAGTGATGCTGACGACTTATTATACAAGAAAAGAGTTGTGTATACCAAACAGGTCTCTGTGAGAGAGAGAGAGAGAGAGAGAGAGAGAGAGAGAGAAAACGTCATCCCAAACACCACATCCCTCACCACCACCACCACCTTTTTTTTTTTTTTTTTTTTTTTTTTTCACTCACCAAAGAGCATATTTAGAAAGCGACCTACATCGTCGTGAATTAATTAAACAAACAAAACTCCTTTTCGATGAAATATAAACCGCTTGCTACCTACTCGCGCACAAAAAGAGATAAAAGCACAAAAGATGGGTCAAATTATTTATACGGTTCTCGCACTATCTCCCCCCCCCCTCCCTTCCCCCCCCCCACCCGCCCCACCAGCCCCCGGCCCCCCCCCTCCAATGCCCCCGGCTCTACGCCACACATCTCTCACTGTCACCCCCAACACGTAGAAACAAGAAGAGTTCTATGGCCTGGCAGCTTACGTATGTACGCGAAATAAATAATTTTCTCTCTCTTTCTCTCACCCCCAACCACATTCTTTTCTGATTCTTCTTTTCTCTCTCTCTCTCTCTCCCTTTCTTTCTTTTAAAATAAATTTATCCCAAAGATAAATGAGCACAAGGCATCACTCATTCATAAGATATGCGACAGAGAAAAGACCCCGAAAAGACAAAAGAAAAAAAAGACACACACATACACACACACACACACACACACACACACACACACACACACAAAGATAGTTCGATCCGCATTCAAATGAATTTACAATAAACCGCAAGCAGAAACCGAAACCATAGAATGTCAAATGATAATGATAATAATATATGAGGTGAAGAACAAGAACAATAAGGAAAAGAAGAATATTTCATAACCGTACAACAAAACACTGAACAAACACAACTCAGATGGTTAGTTAGTTGTGCTGGTTGGTTGGTTGGTTGGTTAAGTTAGTTAAGTTAGTGATTGTGTTGTTTGGTAGTAATAGAAGTAGTAGAAGTTGGAGGGCAATAACAAATGTTTTTTGTTTTTTTTTCTTCTTCTTTAACTCTATCTCTCTCTTACCTGGTGCGGCATTTGAGGGTGGTGATAAAGGCCGTATGAAGACATTATGAGCCAAGGAGCAAAGCTGCCCAGGTCGGTCGCTGTCCAGGACAAGAGCTGATGATTAAACTTGCATGCGTTCCAGGCTGCGACGGAAATGGGAGAGCTCTGGCTGCTGCTGTTGCTGCTGCTGCTGCTGCGAGCTGGCCTTGTCGGTCAGGTGGAGGAGGAAGAGGAGGAGGTGGTGGAGGAGAAGGAGGAGGAGGAAGGTCCAGGTAAAAACAGGACCGCCGCGGACAGACTCGCCAACGCACTGGTATAGCCCCGCTCGCTCAAGCTAAGCTAGCCAGCTAACCACCAGCCGGCAAGCAGACAAGCCTTTCACTATACTATACTATACTATTCCTTGCTTTGCCAGGGGCTTCGTAAATAATGCGTGAGTTGCAAGAGAGCCCAAGCTTTAATAAGGATGGGGGGAGGGGGCACATGAATAATAGGCCACAGCCTTCGCAGGTAGAGGTGGACTGGGCCCAGGGTGGATTCTGATTGGTTTACGGGTACCAACATCCACCCGGTAAAGCCCACCCTCCCTTACACCTGAAGCTGAGGAGCTTCGCCAGGTAAAAACAAAAACAAAACGAACAAGGCGCCCGCGTGTGCTATCCAGGTTAGGTTACGAGCAGACTTGATCAGCCGAGGCGGGCGGCGTATGTTCGGAACACGGCCACCAAGTCAGGTTGGGTGGTTGGGATGGCGGAGGGGGCGGGGCCTATATCCAGGTAAAACCCACCTGTTCTCTGAGTGGTGGTGTGAAGTAGTATGGGGTTGGGTGAGGGTGGAGGTGGGGGCGGGGGTGGGATGGCGGCGCGATCTGAGACTGGCGGCTCCTTTTCCAACTGCGCTCAGGTAAAACTGATGGTCTGTCGTTTAGAGGCTGTCCTGCTGAGAGAGCAGAGAGAGAGAAAGAGAGAGAGAGAGAGAGCGAGAGTGAGAGCACAGAGACAGTGTGTGTGTGTGTGTGTGTGTGTGTGTGTGACAGACAGACTGAGAGACTGAGAGACAGACTGAGAGAGACAGATATAGAATGATAACAATAACGATAACAGTAATGATAACGCGCGCGCGAGAGAGAGAGAGAGACAGAGAAAGAGGGAGACAGAGACAGAGAGAGACAGACAGGCAGACAGAAGCAGAGTTGAAGAGAGTGAGGCAGAGATAGGTGGAAGCAGAGAGAGAGAGAGAGGGGGGGGGGGAGGTAACGAAACGAAATTTTGTTTTACCAAGGTAGTGATATAAGCAAAACATATGCTTTTTTTCCACCCAGCCCTGGGGTATGAAAGAAGGGGAAAATGAGGGATGTGAGGGGTGGGGGGGGGGGGAGTAGGGGGAGGGGGGGGCGGGCGGGGGGGGGGGGCGGTGGGGGGTTAGGGTAGGGCTACATCAAAAGAACACATGAACACAGATCTATTAACAAGAAAGATATCAACGACAAATTTCAACTGAAAATAACATGAGAAACTTAAAAAAAAAAAAAAAAAAAGACTAACCACAAAGCAAGTAACAAACTAAAGAACTCTCAAATCCCGACCCCCCACCCCCACCCCCACCCCCAACCCCCCACCACCCCTACCTACAGTCTCATTCCCCTCCAACCCCATGGAGAAAGCAGAAAGAGAATGAGACAGAGAGGGACAGACAGTGAGACATTGACAGACAGAGGGAGGCAGAGAAAAAGAACGGTAGAGGAGGTCGGGTGGGGGGGAGGGGGGGGGGACAGAGAGAGAGAGGGACAGACAGAGAGAGGCAGAGAAAGAGAACGGTAGAGGGGGGGGGAGGGGGGGGCAGAGAGAGAGGGACAGACAGTGAGACATTGACAGACAGAGAGAGGCAGAGAAAGGGAGCGGTAGAGGGGGGGGGGGGGGGAGGAGGGGGGGGACAGAGAGAGAGGGACAGACAGTGAGACA
>NC_134882.1:14271440-14313940 GCF_041734735.1 Babylonia areolata
CACAGAGAGAGAACAGAAAGAATGGCAAAAACAAATAAACAAATAAATAAATAAATAAAAAAGGGGATGGGGGTTGGAGGTGGCGCTGTGCACTGTAGCGATGCGTTCTCCCAGGGCAGAGTAGCCCGAATTTCACTTCGAGAAATCTGATTGTGACGAAGAGTGATACGATACAGCACAACACAGCACAACACAGCACAACACAGCACAACACAGCACAGCACAACACAACAAACAAAACACAACACCACATTAATCAAAAAACAACAAAGCATCATTTCCAGACTGCCACCCAAGACTGACAAATACCCAGACTACCACCCAAAAATGACAAATACCCAAACTGCCACCCAAGAATGACTAGTTACCCAGACTACCACCCCAAAATGACAAATACCCAGATTGCCACCCAAGACTGACAAATACCCAGACTAGCACCCAAAAATGACAAATACCCAGACTGCCACCCAAGAAATACTAGTACCCAGACTACCACCCAAGAATGACAAATACCTAGACTGCCACCCAAGAATGACAAATATCCAGACTGCCCACCCAAGTATGACAAATACCCAGATTGCCACCCAAGAATGACTAGTACCCAGACTGCCACCCAAGAATGACAAATACCCAGATTGCCACCCAAGATTGACAAATACCCAGACTACCACCCACGAATGACTAGTACCCAGACTGCCACCCAAGAATGACAAATACCCAGACTACCACCCAAGAATGACAAATACCCAGACTGCCACCCAAGTATGACAAATACCCAAACTGCCACCCAAGAATGACTAGTTACCCAGACTACCACCCAAGAATGACAAATACCCAGACTGCCACCCAAGAATGACTAGTACCCAGACTGCCACCCAAGAATGACAAATACCCAGACTGCCACCCAAGAATGACAAATACCCAGACTACCACCCAAGAATGACAAATACCCAGACTGCCACCCAAGAATGACAAATACCCAGACTGCCACCCAAGAATGACAAATACCCAGACTGCCACCCAAGAATGACAAATACCCAGACTATCACCCAAGAATGACAAATACCCAGACTGCCACCCAAGAATGATAAGCACCCAGACTACCACCCAAGAATGACTAGTACCCAGACTGCCACCCAAGAATAACAAATACCCGGACTACCACCCAAGAATAACACATACCCAGACTGCCCACCCAAGAACGACTGGTACCCAGACTGCCACCCAAGAATGTCAAATACCCAGACTACCACCCAAGAATGACTAGTACCCAGACTGCCAAGTACCCAGACTGCCACCCAAGAATGTCAAATACCCAGACTACCACCCAAGAATGACAAGTACCCAGACTGCCACCCAAGAATGACAAGTACCCAGACTGCCAAGTACCCAGACTGTCACCCAAGAATGACAAATACCCAGACTGCCACCCAAGAATGACAAGTACCCAGACTGCCAAGTACCCAGACTGCCACCCAAGAATGACAAATACCCAGACTGCCACCCAAGAATGACAAGTACCCAGACTGCCAAGTACCTAGACTGCCACCCAAGAATGACAAGTACCCAGATTGCCAAGTACCCAGACTGCCACCCAAGAATGACAAGTACCCAGACTGCCACCCAAGAATGACAAATACCCAGACTGCCCACCCAAGTATGACAAGTACCCAGATTGCCAAGTACCCAGACTGCCACCCAAGAATGACAAGTACCCAGACTGCCAAGTACCCAGACTGCCACCCAAGAATGGCAAATACCCAGACTACCACCCAAGAATGACTAGTACCCAGACTGCCCACCCAAGAATGACAAATACCCAGACTGCCAAGTACCCAGACTGCCACCCAAGAATGACAAATACCCAGACTGCCCACCCAAGTATGACAAATACCCAGACTGCCAAGTACCCAGACTGCCACCCAAGAATGGCAAATGCCCAGACTACCCACCCAAGAATGACAAATACCCAGACTTCCCACTCAAGTATAACAAGTACCCAGATTGCCAAGTACCCAGACTGCCACCCAAGAATGACAAATACCCAGACTGCCACCCAAGAATGACAAATACCCAGACTGCCACCCAAGAATGATAAGCACCCAGACTACCACCCAAGAATGACTAGTACCCAGACTGCCACCCAAGAATAACAAATACACGGACTACCACCCAAGAATGACACATACCCAGACTGCCCACCCAAGAACGACTGGTACCCAGACTGCCACCCAAGAATGTCAAATACCCCGACTACCACCCAAGAATGACTAGTACCCAGACTGCCAAGTATCCAGACTGCCAAGTACCCAGACTGCCACCCAAGAATGTCAAATACCCAGACTACCACCCAAGAATGACAAGTACCCAGACTGCCAAGTACCCAGACTGCCACCCAAGAATGACAAGTACCCAGACTGCCACCCAAGAATGACAAGTACCCAGACTGCCAAGTACCCAGACTGCCACCCAAGAATGACAAATACCCAGACTGCCACCCAAGAATGACAAGTACCCAGACTGCCAAGTACCCAGACTGCCACCCAAGAATGACAAATACCCAGACTGCCACCCAAGAATGACAAGTACCCAGACTGCCACCCAAGAATGACAAATACCCAGACTGCCACCCAAGAATGACAAGTACCCAGACTGCCAAGTACCCAGACTGCCACCCAAGAATGACAAATACCCAGACTGCCCACCCAAGTATGACAAGTACCCAGATTGCCAAGTACCCAGACTGCCACCCAAGAATGACAAGTACCCAGACTGCCACCCAAGAATGACAAATACCCAGACTACCACCCAAGAATGACAAATACCCAGACTGCCCACCCAAGAATGACAAATACCCAGACTGCCCACCCAAGTATGACAAATACCCAGACTGCCAAGTACCCAGACTGCCACCCAAGAATGGCAAATGCCCAGACTACCCACCCAAGAATGACAAATACCCAGACTTCCCACCCAAGAATGACAAGTACCCAGATTGCCAAGTACCCAGACTGCTACCCAAGAATGACAAATACCCAGACTGCCACCCAAGAATGACAAATACCCAGACTGCCACCCAAGAATGACAAATACCCAGACTGCCACCCAAGGTTGAGTGGAGGGGAGAGGAAAGATTCCGGTCCGTATTTCTAATGATGGGGCTGGAACCTTGTGGACACGCACTGTCTGTTTGAGTATATTTACCACCAGGCCATCATCTCACAGAGCCTGAACTGACACTACTACTACTACTATTACTACTACTACTACTACTACTGCTGCTGCTGCTGCTGCTGTTACAACAACAACTACTACTACTAATAATCATCATAATAATTAAATAATAATAAGTATTATTATAACAGTTATGATCATGATTATAATCATAATGATGATAAGAAGAAGACGAAGTTGAAGAAGACGAAGAATCACCACCACCACCACCACCACCACCATCATCAATTCATGATGATGATGATGATCATCATCATCATCATCATCATCATCATGATCATAATAATAGTAATCATCATCATCATCATCATCATCATCAAATGCATCATAATTAATTTTATCATAACGTCATGTATCATGACAGCAGGCTTGCAGCGCGAAGTGACATCACGACTAACGTCACGCATTTTGACAGTATGTTTGAAGGTGAAGTGAGGTCACAGCTGACGTCATGCACAGGCCTAGCAGCTGGATGTAACCGGTTTTGACTGAAAGGGGAGGGAGAGAGAGAAAACAACAAAAACAAGAGAGGCAAGGCCTTCAAGACTCACTTGTGATACACTTTAAAAAAAAATCTAATCGTTAAAATGTGTTCTGTATTTGTTATTATAAAGCTTCGCGTTCAAAAAAAAAAAAATCCTAACCAGATTCGAATTAAGTCCCCTAGCATTAATTACAAAGTAATTTCCCTTTTTTACCAGCTGCACCAAAACGTTTGCAAAATAAATAAAAATTCCATGCTTAGCAAAAGAAGTTCCTGTTTGAACAAAAAATGATAATAATGACTGCTCTTGTTGTTGGGTCAGAATATCAGATCAAAGTGCCAAGTTTAGAGAATACAAAAAAATATAAATATAACAGTAAATGCAGTTTGCATATAATTAGGCTTCATTTAAAAAAACATTTTGTGCCCATCCCAGAGGTGCAATATTGTTTTAAACAAGAAGACTGGAAAGAACTGAATTTTTCCTATTTTTATTCCTAATTTGGTGTCAACTGACAAAGTATTTGCAGAGATAATGTCAATGTTAAAGTTTACCACGGACACACAGACATACACACACACACACACACACACACACGCACACACACACAGACAACCGAACACCGGGTTAAAACATAGACTCACTTTGTTTACACAAGTGAGTCAAAAAAACCAAAAACAAAAAAAACAACAAAAAAACACAAAAAAACCAGTGAGTGTTGGCCCACTGTCTTTGAGGAGGAAGGTTGCAAAACCGTTAACTCTCTCCATACGAACGGCGAAAGAGACGACGTTAACAGCGTTTCACCCCAATCACCATCATCAAAATATTGCAAGCGGAAGGCTCTTATACTGAAGACGTGAATGTTGACAAAGAATACCACAATTCTGATGATGGAAGCTAAAGGTTGGGTCATTCAGACACCCACTGGACATCCGAGGGGTCTGTGTAGAGGAGAAGAGAGGACTGGCCGTACTGAATGAGTTAATTAAGACGTTCAGCTGCCAGTGCAGAGTGTCTGTGATGGTGTGGGTTTGAATCTCTCTCTCTCTCTCTCTCTCTCTCTCTCTCTCTCTGTATTCTCAGTATCCTTGTCTACGTGCCTATCTCCTTTCCTCCCTTCCTCCTTCCCCCCTCCCCCCCCCCCTCTCTCTTTCTCTTTTTCGCTCAACAGTTTTTCCTCTCTCTCTTCTTCATATCTCTTCCTTCTTTACGTACCTCCTTCCTTCCCTCTCTCTCCTTCACATAATTGTATGCATACTATGTTATTTTGTGGAGAATTGTGTTGTTGTTTTTTCTATGTCATTTATTTGTTCTAGTTGTTGTTACTATTCGATGTTCTAGTTGTTGTTGCCACCTCTCTCTCGACACCATCTCTCTCTCTCTCTCTCTCTCTCTCTCTCTCTCTCTCTCTCTCGCCACCATCTCTCTCTTTCTCTCTCTCTCTCTCCCCCACCTCTCTCTCTCCACCATCTCTCTCTCTCTCTCTCTCTCTCTCTCCCATCTCTGTCTACCACCCCCTCTCTCTCCCACCCTCCTCTCTCTCTCTCTCTCTCTCTGAAGCAGACAGGACATAACATATGTCGAGAGCTGACCAGTCAGGTGAAACGAAAATCACTCATCTGAAAAGTCGCGTCCCCCCGTTCGAGAGGTGGAGAGACAGACAGACAGACAGAGAGTGAGAAGAGAGAGAGAAGAGGATGGGGGTGGGGTAGGAAGAGGAGATGGGAGGGAAAGGGGAAGAGATGGAGGAGTAGTGTGTGTGTGTGTGTTTGGGGGGAGGGGGTGGGGGTTTGGGGGGGTGGGGGGGGGGAGGCGAGAGAGGGATGCTCACATGTGACGTGGGAGTCATTGTCTCCAGCAGCGAGGGGGATGGGGCTTGTTGTTGGTGGTGTTTGAGTAGGTTGGGGAGTGTATTATCACACTTATTTTTAAATGTTAAAGTGTGTTTTTGAGATAATATTGAAAATAACCTGCTGTGCTTGCTTGATTGCCTGCCTTTGTTTTCCAGTCAACGGAGACAACGATCATGATTCATTTTCATTCTTCGCTTTTTCTGGAGAAGATGAAGGAGAAATAGAAGGAAAGTAAGAAAATCTTTTGGTTTCGACACAAAAAAAAAAAAGAAAAAAAAAAATCTCTCTGTCACTGTATGTTTGTCTGTCTCTCCCTTCCTTTCTCTCCCATCCGCCACTCTCTCTCTCTCTCCCCCTCTTTCTCTTATGATGATGACAACCATTCTTAGTTAAACTCCGTATTCTTATTATATATGTATATATATATATATATATATATATATATATATATTCCTCTCTCTCCAACCCCAATCTCTCTCCCTGCCTCCACCCCCCCCCCCTCTCCCTCTCTCTCTCTGTCCGTCCCCTCTTCTGTATCAAATGATGATGATGATGATGATGATGATGATGATGATTAGACCAGCATTAGTGAAACTTCGTTTTTGTAGTTTTTCCCTTTTTTTATTCTGTTCTCGTTTTTGTTTTTTCCGCCCTCTCACCCATTGAACAACACAGAGAGAGAGAGAGAGAGAGAGAGAGAGAGAGAGACAGACAGACAGACAGACAGACAGAGAACTCCAGCTTGGCTCTCCAACTCGACAACAACAACAACAACAAACGTGTAAGTACCGTACAACAGCGCCAGCTTCATTCAGCTAGCCGCCAGGCCGCTCTACCGCTCGGCACGCACGATCTCTCTGGCACCACACTCTCAGGTGATTTGTAAGCAATTACAATCCCTGAACAGCAGGTCACGCCCGACTGATACCTCCCCGTCAGGCCCCCTTGGGAGAAAAGATGAAGCTTCAACCATTAGCTGCTGCTGCTGCTGCTGCTGCTGCTGCTGCTGCCTCCCTTCTTCCCTCCCTCCGTCCTCCTCTTCTTTTTCATCATTATCGTTCTAGGCCTCATCATTTGAGATAGAGAGAAGAGGTAAGGGACAGAGAGAGAGAGAGAGAGAGAGGGTGGGGGGAGGGGTGGGGATGGATGGAGGGAGAGAGATTGGGGTTGGAGAGAGAGACAGAGACAGAGACACAGAGAGAGAGAGAGTCATCAATGAATTCAGAAAGAATGGACGGGGAGATAACAACCAAAAATTAGAATAAAGAAATAAAATATGAATACGGAGTTTAACGAAGGATGGTTATCATCATCATATGAGAGAGAGAGAGAGGGAGGGAGAGAGAGACAGACAGACAGACAAACATAGAGGCCTCATCCCCTCCCTCCCTCCGTTCGCCCTTCGTCCTCTTCATCATCATCATCATTATGATTCTAGTAGGTCAGGCCTCATCCCCTCGCTCACTCACTCATTCACTCACTCACTCACTCAATCAGACAATCAGGCAGTCACCCCAGGGAGGTCCACCAACAAGTACAACAAAACACAGACCTTCTCCTCTCTCAACCTGTCCTCTGCACACACTCGACAATTTGACAAAGAGGCGGGAGGGGTGTAGAGAGAGAGACAGAGACAGAGAGAGACAGAGACAGAGAGAGGAAGAGAGAGAGGGGGAGGGAGAGACAGAGAGAGAGAGAGAGGAAGAGAGAGAGAGAGAGAGGGAGAGAGACAGAGAGAGAGAGAGAGGGAGAGAGACATACAGAGAGACAGAGAGAGGGAGAGAGAGAGAGAGAGAGAGAGAGAGAGAGAGAGACAGACAGACAGGGCAGAGAAAGAGACAGATAGAGACAGAGAGAAACAGAGAGGGAGAGAGACACAGAGAGAGAGGGGATAGAGAGGGGGGAGAGAGATGGCGGGAGAGAGAAATAGAGAGAGAGAGAGAGAGAGAGACAGAGAGAGAGAGAGAGGGGGGAGAGACAGAGAGGGGGGAGACAGAGAGAGACAGAGACGCACACACAGAGAGAGGGAGACAGAGAAACAGAGAGAGACACAGAGAGAGAGAGAGATCCATGCATGTGAAAAACGGACAGAGCGATAAAAACAAACACACACACACACACACAACAACAAAAAAAAAAACACGGGCCAGATTTGTGCGCGCGATAGCTCTACTTTACCTCCCTTTGCATGCACGGCACCGGCGACTTTCCCCCCAACTCTGCTCTCTCTCTCTCCCTCCCTCTGCCCTCTCTCTGTTCTCTTTCTCTCTCTGACTGTCTGTCTGTCTAGTAGGTCGTATCGGGCGATTGAAGTCATCCGCCGGAGCACTAAAATTACGCTTAATTTCTCTTTTACCCCCTAGGGAGAGAGCGATACATGCTATTTCTTCTCTCCCTCTCTCCCTCAGTCTCTCTTTCTCTCGCTCCTGTTTTTAAGGGGGAAGGGTCGTGGTGGGGTGGGGTGGGTGGGGTGGATGGGAGGCGGGGTGGGGGTGGGGGCCGAGGTGGGACGGTGGGGGGGGGGGGGGGGGGGGGGGGGGTGGTGGAGAGGAAGGAAGGTCGCCATAAGGTCCCGTGACTCTTTGGACCTGTCTATGCACACAGCGGCGGCGCGGGGGTGGGGTGTGTTGTGTGTGTGTGTGTGTGTGTGTGTGGAGGGGGAGGGGAGTAGATGGGTGTGTATGCGTGTAGTGGAGGGGTGGGGGTGGGGAGGGTGATGATGATGATTGAGGTGGAGTTGAAGGGGTGGTGGTGAGGGCAGTGTTAAGTGGAAGATGTTCAGCATACAAACCGTTTAGGATTATTGTACCACTTTGTTTGATTTCTTTAATTCTTTCGTCCTTCTGCCCCCCGCCCCCCCCCCCCCGCCCCCCCCTCTCCCACTCTCTATCTCCCTCTATCTCTCTGTGTCTCCAACCCCTTACCCCTTACCTCCCCACCCCACCCCACCCCACTCATCATCCCCTCACCCCCACCCACCTTGTCTCTTTAATGGCGACAGAAAGAACTAGGACAGAGGAGCGACTACTATACCAGGCCTTATCTGTGTAGTAGTAAATTGGTGGTGGTGGTGGTGGGGGTTGGGGGTTGGGGTGGGGTGGGGGACGGGGGTAGAGGTAGTCTTAAGGGAGGGAGAGGGAGAGAGAGGGAGAGAGAGGAGGAGGGGAGGGGGAGAAGGCGTATCCCGGAGCAGCGGCCGAGGAGGGGGTGGTCATTCTTCTTCCAGTTATTATACAGCGCGGGGCGGCAAAGTAAAAGTAAAAAAAAAAACAACAAAAAAACAAAAAACAAAAAAACAAAAAAACAAAAACCCAGACAGGCTTGCCATGCTCCCTGGCTTCCGTTTACAGTTAATCTGTCCTTTGGGAAGGGTACGTTTTTTTTGATTGGAGAGGATTGGGGGGTGGGGGTGGATGAGGGTTAGGGCGATGAAGAGGAGGGAGGGAGGGAGGGAAGGGGGGGGGTGGGGGGAGAGGAGGGGGTGGATGTGTGGGGTGGGAGAGGGGTGGGGGGGGCGACGAAGAACGACTGATGGGTGATGACAGATGTCTCGTTTGCACGTGCTGTTTTCTGCCCGTCGCACGTGGCTGGAGACGATTAATACGTGTAATTCGTTTTGATGCCGATTGAACGGGTGGGTGGCTGGGTGGGTGGATGGGTGGCTCACCTCTCAGAGAGGGCTGAGGGCTGGTTCGTCTGCTTGTTGTGTTGTTGTTGCTGCTGTTTTTTTTGTTTTTGTTGTTGTCGTTTTTTTCGTTGGTGGTGGTGAATTTGTTGTTGCATCAGCCGTAGTAGTAGTAGTAGTAGTAGTAGTAGTAGTAGTAGTAGTAGCAGTAGTAATGATGATAACAATAATAGTAATAATGATAACGATGATAATATAATAATAATCATAATCATAATCATAATAATAATAGCAGCAGCAGTAGCAATGGTAGCAGAAGCAGCAGTTGTAGCAAGCGCAGCAGCACCAGCAGTAGTAGCAGCAGCAGTAGCAATAGTATCAGTAGCAGCAGCAACAGCAGTAGTAGAAGTAGTAGGAGTAGTAGCAGCAGCAGCAGCAACAACAGCAGCAGCAGTTGTGGTAGTAGTAGTAGTAGTAGTAGCAGCAGTAGCAGTCAGTCAGTTTCAGTTTCAGTTTCACAGAGACAACAAAGCATGTAGACTCAGTGACCTATATACACAACATTACATCTTAAAATAGAATGAAACAAAATAAAACGATAAAATTATATATATATATATATATATATATATATATATATAGTCGATCACCAGATGCCTGTCCTATACGTACACAGTCCAAGAAAATTCTGGGGCGTGCTGGGATCGAACCAGTACCGGCTCAGACTAGTTCGTTTCCTAGGCCGACACGATACTGCTAAAGGCTACCACAGTGTTTCGTTAGGTTGCGCACCTGTTCAGGGTTTATCGTGATATTTCACAGTCAGAGTTCAACAGATGCCATGAACTACCCTTGACTGATAATAATAGTGATCGTAAAAAAATAATAATAATACTAACAACGATGATGATGGTGGTGGTGGTGATGATGATGATCATCATCATGATAATAATAATAATAATAATGATAATAATAATAATCATAATAATAATAATGATAATGCAAAGCTTTCAAGGTTCACTTGTGCTTCGCGCTTTATCCAGTAAAGGAATGATGAGGAGAAGAAAAAAAAAGATATATAAAAGATCGTTGAAAAGTGCTCTGTATCAAACAAATATGATATAAATATAAGATAAGCTTGGGAGAAAAAAAAATATTTATAATGAAACTGGCATGCGAGCGGGACCGAACCTTACACGTTCAGTGCCGATACAAGTACACTAATAATCCCCAAGGCTGCGGTACAACTGACGTCATATGACGCAAAATAATGTTGACGTTTTCTTCTTCCTGTGATAAATAGATGTGATTGTCGTGAACGTAAATAACACCGTTTGAGTCATTTGTGTGTGTGTTTTAAGCTTATTGTATATATATATAATTTTTTTCCCCCAAGGCCTGACTAAGCGCGTTGGGTTACGCTGCTGGTCAGGCATCTGCTTGGCAGATGTGTAGCGTATATGGATTTGTTCGAACGTAGTGACGCCTCCTTGAGCTACTGAAACTGAAAAAAAACTATTGTATCTCGATTATTCTTTTATTTCGGTGGTAAAGACGACGTTACCATCTCCTTCAAATACACGGCAACACATAGTAGATCTCTAGATCTGCACAAACCAGTCTAGAATGGGTTAAAAAGAAGCGATCGATTCAAATTTTCTTTTATGTTGATTTCAGTTAATTTTTATAATATTTATATACAGTAAACACGTCGATGGTGAAGTTAGTATCACTATAAGTGTTCTGTCCAGAATTTGTGGTGTTTTTTTTCTCCTTTTAATTGTGAACAAGAAACACGAGGTTATGTCATCTTTGAAAACAGCCTACCTTTCTAGTCGGCCAAAATCAGCGGAAAACGGTTTTTTTCATTATTATATTTTTAAAATTAATTAATTAATTAATTATTATTATTATTTATAGAATTTTCGGACTTCGGAACACATCTCAACGAAATGAACTGTTAATAATTCGCAAATGCTGCTTAATTCGGGAGATTTACAACATGTTGTTGGTAAGACTGTGAAGATTTTTGACTCACTTGTGTAAACAAAGTGAGTATGTTTTAACGCACTCAGTACGGCCAGTCCTCTCTTCTCCTCTACACAGACCCCTGGGATGTCCAGTGGGTGTCTGAATGACCCAACCTATAGCTTCCGTCATCAGAATTGTGGTATTCTTTGTCTACATTCACGTCTTCAGTACAAGAGCCTTCCGCTTGCAATATTTTGATGATGGTAATTGGGGTGAAACGCTGTTAACGTCGTCCCTTCCGCCGTTCGTATGGAGAGAGTTAACCCGGTGTTCGGTTGTCTCTGTGTCCGTGTTAAACTTTAACACTGCCATTTTCTCCGCTAACACTTTGTCAGTTGACACAAAATTTGGCATAAAAATAGGAAAAAAATCAGTTCTTTCCATTCATCTTGTTTAAAACAATATTGCTCCTCTGGGATGGGCACACAAAAAAATATATATATATAAAAGAAGCCAAATTACATGCAAACTGAATTTACTGTTATATTTACAATTTTTTTAATTCTCTAAACTTGGCACTTTGATCTGATATTCTGACTCAACACCAAGAGCAGTCATTTTTATCATTTTTTGATCAAACAGGAACTTCTTTTGCGAAGCATGGAAGTTATATTTCTGGTGCATGTCTTTGCTGCAGATAGTAAAAAAGGGAAATTAATCTGTAATTAATGCTAGGTGGGCTCATTTGCTTTAAACTGATCTTTCTCATCTTAAACATTACATTCAGAAATTATACTCAATACATAAAAAGCTTGTGTGTTTTACTCTCAGTGTACAGGGCTTTCACTATGTTCATTCGCCCAAGTGGTCTTTTTCGGCAAATATTAAAATCAGTACTACGCGTGGACTTAATAGATCTATTGGCTGAACCCTGAAGGTCATGGGCAAAAATCAATTGCGTACACATATTTATACATATTCAAAGCACGTGCTCATATTCCTCGCGAATGCGAAGGTCGCCATTTTGTTTCAAGTTGTTGACCTGCCCGTTCAATCCTATATTCAATCGACAATACATGATAACATGTGATGGAAAGTTGGAGGAGACCGTTACATATTTATTCAGAGAAAGATTTGTGAACGCCTCATCACTTACTGGATTATGCCCTAAATTGCCATAAAAAATACCAACAAAATCAGTCGGAATTCACAGTTAAAAATAATAAACCATGAGAGTTAATACCCTTGATGAAACGTAAAAATTTCCAGTCTTGACTTTTCTCAAAATGAAGTCCTTTTCACTTAATACGACGTTTAGAAGTACTTGTACTTGGCTCTACATGTTATTGGTTTAACAAAATACTCAATTTTCATATCAACTTTATTGGCTCCCTGTCTCACGCAGAATAAAGTCTAAGATAAGCACTTTATGTTATAAATGTATTCACAAATCTGCACCTTCCTATCTTTGTGGCTGCCTTCACCTCTACACTCCATCTCGCTCACTTCGATCGGCTTCGGATCCACTCTGTTTACGCATTCCCAGATTCAAACACTCCACTGTTGGACGCCGTTCTTTCACTGTCTCAGGACCTTGCATTTGGAGTGAACTTCCTCTTTCGCTTCGTCAGGTCTCCACACTCAGCTCTTTCAAGTCTGGCCTGAAAACCCACCTCTTCACAAGATAGCCTCCCTCCCCTACCCTCTTCCTTGTCTTTCAGTTTCTCCAGTTTTAGAGTTATGCATGCGTGTGAATGACTGGTGTGAAAGTGCTTAGATTTGTCTCTGCACAAGATCCAGCGCTATATAAATACTATCATTATTTACCCCCACCCCCACACCTTCCGTACCCCCTCCCAGCCCTCCTCACCTGCTGACAGTAATAATTAATTTACTTTTTATTCAGTCACAGAGCCACCATGCACGTCCCCCCAACAACAGTTTCAGTTCTCAAGGAGGCGTCACTGCGTTCAGATATATATATATATATATATATATATATATATATATATATATATATTTCATTCCTCAATTTGAAACTTACAGAAATTTCGCTTACTACTTCTGACGTTATAGATATTGTTCTAAACTAGACCAAAAACAAAGCAGTAGAGCAAAATCTTGTCCATAACAGATTGTTAATCACCTCATTGCCAGCCATTCTAGACCCATTGATATGATTTTCCAACAGAAGCTTGCATGAATAAAAAAATAAAATAAAATAAAATAAAAATCCTTTGATATGGAAGACAGCACATGTAAATACTCTACACATAGAAGCTTCAAAAGAAATTTTGCAATAACTACCGTCCAATTTCTTTACTTAGCTGTGTTGGTAAAGTTCTTCATAAGCAAGTTTACAAATTTTTATCATCAAATGATGTTTTGTCTACTTCCCAGTCAGGGTTTATTCCTCGTGATTCGACAGTATATCAGTTGCTCTATACTTATAATGAAACTGAAACTTATAATGTGTTATGCTCATCTTTTGATAATGGAGTTACAACCAAGGCTGTATATTTTGATGTATCCAAAGCATTTGATCGAGTTTGGCATAAAATACTTCTTCTAAAGCTAAGAGCGAATGGCATTCTAGGCAAACTATTGAACTGGTTTTCCGATTACCTTTCTAATCTTACCAAAGCATTCGTTATAAAGGGTGATAAGTCAGATTACGAAGTAATCAATGCAGGTGTTCCCCAAGGGTCTGTACAATGTCCACTTTTATTCCTTATTCATACTAATGATAATAATATATGGCATCCATACAAACATTAAGCCGTCTGCAGATGACACGAGCATGTCCTTAGCACTAAACAACCCTAACATCCGTGCACAAGTACTTAATTCTGATTTAGAAAAGATAGATTCTTGGGCTAATACAATACAATACAATACAATACAACACAATACATACAACTCTACAATCCATGCACACAAATCAGCCAGCCCATCCGTAACGATCAGCCAACCATGCAACCAAACTGTAACCATTCAGCCAGATATCCACGCGACCGTTGACCCCACCAACCCACCTCCACACCCCCGCACCCCTTTTACCTCCACCTCCCGCTCAATCCCTCCCATCCCCTGTCCAGTCCTCCCTCACCCCCTTTTACACTCCACACCAACTCCCAACCCCCAATCCCCAATCGCCCACCTGACCCCCACAAACCCATCCCTACCCCCTCACTACCATCCAACCCATTGTGCCACTCAATGGCCATCCCTTCATGCGCTGGACGAGCCGCTGTCCATATGGTCAGCGGAAAAAAAAAAAAAAAAAAAATCCCCCACTTGCAACATGTTTATAAGGGGTAGAATCACCCAACCCCCCCCCCCTCAACCCCACACGCACACACACACACACACTCACTATCCTCCCCTCCACTTCCTCGCCCTCAACTATTGCCCCCCCCCTCCCCCCTACGACCACCCCCCACCCATCCCTCCCAACCCCCAAACAATTCCCACTTCGCAGTCTATAAATCCCACACAGCTTCCCTCCACACCCCCCCCCCCCCCGCCCCCCGTCCGCACCCTACCACCCCTCCCCCATGCCCCCCCTCCCATCGTCCCCCGCACCCTACCATATTGCACTCAGCCAAGCGAATCGAGAAGCTTTAACAGTTTGTTGCCCAGTAGGGGAGGGCCTATTTAGCAGGGGTTGGGGCTCCAGTTCAGGTAGTATGCAGGAAATGGTGTCCTGATTCGCCTAGATATTTCCGATTCGCCTATTCACGATTCACCTATCACTGGCTGTGTGTGTGTGTGTGTGTGTGTGTCTGTGTCTGTGTCTGTACGTGTGTATGCGTGTGTGTATGCGCATGTGTGTGTGTGTGTGTGTGTTCCTGTGCATGTGAGCATGCGAGCGTGAGTGTGTGTGTGTGTGTGTGAGTGTGTGTCTCTCTGCCTACACTTATCTGCCTCTCTCTGTCACACACACACACACACACACACAGTCCATCCTCGAAGTCGACAATGCAGTCACCTTCTCGCACCCTCTCTTCCCCCCCCCCCCCCCCTCCTATCCCTCCTCGCCCCTCCCCCCTCGCCCCACGACCCCCCCCCCCTCCCTTCCACACCCCCCCCCCTTCCATAAGCCCCTACCTCCACACCACCCAACCCCCCAAAACACCTACCCACCTTCCCGCCCCGAGAGTAAAATCACACTGCAGATGACGTGAACAGCGGAAAAACGAAATGCATGCGATGTGTATAGATCTGGAAGCCTGGCTCCTCCACCCCACCCCCTACCCCCCCCTTTCCAAATTCACTGAAGCATGAAGCACACACACACACACACACACACACCACACACACACACACACACACACCAGGAAAAGCCAATGGGAAATAGGAAAAGCTGATCGACTGACTGACTGGCTGGATGGATGGATGAATGGCTGGATGGATGGCTGCTTACGTGAACGGGTTATAGACATACCTGGTGGCATGTTGAAAAATTCATAGCCTCTGGAATCGAGTCTGTGGACTGGAGAGTCTAAATGGGTGTAGCGGTGCCAATAGTTGGATGATAGCTCTGAAAAGACCCCCCCCCCCCCCCCCCCCCCCGCCCCCCTCAACCCCCCTGGTGGTTTTTGTTTTTATTTTGTTTTGTTGTTTATTTGTTGTTGTTGTTTTATTTTTGTTAGTTAATTCGTTTAGTTAGTTAGTTGTTGTTGTTTTTGTCTTCTTTCGTGCCTTTCACAGCACGTATTGTTCGTTGGTCTGTTCACTCATTGGTTTTTCTTTCTTTTTGTTCTTTTGTTTCGTTTTTGTTTTAGCTCTATGTTGAATGGGTTCCCTCCCTGCCCCCCCCCACCCCCCCACCCTCCTTGCCTTTCTTTCTTTGCTTTCACTTTGTTTTTCTTTCTCGTGATGTTTTCCCTTTCTTTCTTTTTTTTTTTTTCTTTCCTTCCTTTTTTTCCCCATTCATTCTAAATCCTTTCCCACGTTTTTTCTTTCCTTTCCTTTCTTTCCTTTTTCATTCCCCGTTTAGCTCTTCTTTCTTTCTGCTATCTTTCTTTCTTTCTGAATAAACTGACTACGTCTATGATCTACAATTTTCTACCATCTGACTAGTTTCGAACACTAGCTCAACAGTTTGACAATGGCCATTTTGGAACCGACCCATTTAAAACGGTGAAAGTAGGTCCCGTAGTGTTTTACGGTCACAAGGGACAGTGAGTTAAAATTAGGGAGGGTTTTGCAGATCCACTTTCGTTTGATTTTTGTATGAGGTTCCCCGAACAAGTGTCCAGGGAGCCAGTTGCATAGCTTGGTTCTAACTTTTTGACAGTCACACGTGACTAAATGCCGACGTTGACCGAACTACGCCATTGGTCAGTTCCATACTACACACAGTTAGTAGCGGGTTACCACCATACTAGGCTCTTCCGTCCGAGCAATGCAACTGGCTCCAGGCTTGTGGACCACCACCCAAGATCTAGTGGAGGGGAAGAAAAGTCTTAGTGAAAAGTGCGAATCGAACTGGTACCATCTGGGATGGTTTTGTTTCGTTGCTGGACGCGTCACAACTAGGTCACCACTCCTCCATTATTCTTGTTGTCGACTTTAACTCACTCAGTACGGCCAGTCCTCTCTTCTCCTCTACGCAGACCCCTCGGATGTCCAGTGGGTGTCTGAATGACCCAACCTTTAGCTTCCGTCGTCAGAATTGTGGTATTCTTTGTCAACATTCACGTCTTCAGTATAAGAGCCTTCCGCTTGCAATATTTTGATGATGGTAATTGGGGTGAAACGCTGTTAACGTCGTCCCTTTAACGCCTTTCGTATGGAGAGAGTTAAAATGCATAGTTAACCCCTCGACTGCTGATAAAGTATACTGGAGACAAACTAAAGTTTACAGGTCAGGATTTCAGTCACCTTTCTTTGATTTGGACAATTCCTCTTGGGGTCGTACTGCTTGTGTGTGTGTGTGTGTGTGTGTGTGTGTGTGTGTGTGTGTGTGTGTGTGTGTGTGTGTGTGTGTGTGAGTGTGTGTGTGTGTGTGTGTGTTTGTGAGTGTGTGTGTGTGTGTGTGTGTGTGTGTGTGTGTGTGTGTGAGTGTGTGTGTGTGTGTGTGTGTGTGTGTGTGTGTGTGTGTGTGTGTGTGTGTGTGTGAGTGTGTGTGTGTGTGTGTGTGTGTGTGTGTGTGTGTGTGTGTGTGTGTGTGTGTGTGTGTGTTTTCCAGCAAAATTATTCACACTATGGATGAATACACAAAAGTGCACTAAAGCAGGTATGTTTCATCATAAGTAATATGTAATTACTTAGGAGAGGGCATGTTACTTAATGAAGCAGATATGATATATTTATGTTGTGCATTATATATACAGCTGAATGCATGTCATTTACAAGGCTTGATGTGTTTAAAGATGAAGTTTTTATTGCTTTTTTTTTTCTCTTCTTTTTCTTTCAAACTGTTTACTTTTCTGACACCCTGTCATAAGGGGCAATGGCTTATTAATGAATAAACCATCCATTCATCCATGTATGCATCCGTCTCTCTCTCTCTCTGTCTCTCTCTCTCTGTCTCTCTCTCTCTCTCTCTCTCTCTCTCTCTCTGTGTCTCTCTCTGTGTCTTTCTCACTTCCTCTCTCTGTTTCTGTTCTCCGTGTCTGTCTGTCGCTGTCTCCTTCTCTCTCTCCCTCTGTCTGTCTCTGTCTCTCTGTCTTTTTTTTCCTCTTCTCCTCCCTTTCTCCTGAACTAGATTGTTTTTAATTATCATTGCTACTACTACTACCTTTTTTTATATTATAATTATTATTTATTTATTCATTTACTTATTTATGTACGCTTATCTATTATTTATTCATCTTTTTTTTTCTCTCTCAAGGACTGACTAAGCGCGTTGGGTTACGCTGCTGGTCAGGCATCTGCTTGGCAGATGTGGTGTGGGGTAGCGTATATGGATTTGTCTGATCGCAGTGACGCCTCCTTGAGCTACTGAAACTGAAACTGAAAACTGAACCCAGATACTGAGGCGGGCAGATCAGAGAGGGGGTGATTCTGAACAACTGACGATGTTTTACTGATGACCTGACTGCAGCTTACGGGCAGCAGTAGTAATACTACGTCGTTTCTTCATGAATTTTTCATCTCGGGGGGCAAGGTGGTGGTGGTGGTGGTAGTAGTGTTGGGGGGGGGGGGGGGTGGGGTAGGGTGTGTGTGGGGGGGGGGCGGGGGGGGGGCGGGGGGGGGGGATGGGGAGGGGAACCATGGCCATACAGCGCTGATGAGGAGCATGAACTGAAGGCGATGATGATGATGATGATGGTAATGATGGTGATGATGATGATGATGGTGATGATGATGATGATGGTGATGGTGATGATGATGATGATGATGGTGATGATGATGATGATGATCGTTATTGTCGTCGTTACTATTGTCATCATTGTCGTCGTCATCATCATCAACATTATCATCACCATCTTCTTCTTCTTCTACATAATCATCATCATCATCATAATCACTACCTTAATCACTTTCGCCGCATCCGCCACTGCCGATGCTGCCGTTACCAATCAATCAATCAATCAGTCAATCAATCAAGCAAGCAAGCAAGCAAGCAAGCAAGCATCATCGTCACCATTACCATCACAAATCCCGCTGCATTCGCCCCTACGCAGATGCTGCTGTTATCAATCTCTTCATTATTGCTGTTATCGATGACAATGATGATGATGACTATCATCGTCAGCATCACCATTTTCTTTCTCATTGTCTTGTGTGTGTGCGTGCGTGCGTGTGTGTGTGTGTGTGTGTGTGTGTGTGTGTGTGTGTGTGTGTGTGTGTGTGTGTGTGTGTGAGTGTGTGTGTGTGTGTGTGTGCGTGTGCGTGTGTGAGAGAGAGAGAGAGAGAGAGAGAGTGTGTGTGTGTGTGTGTGTGTGTGTGTGTGTGTGTGTGTGTGTGTGTGTGTGTGTGTGTGTGTGTGTGTGTGTGTGTGTGTGTGTGTGTGTGTGTGTGTGTGTGTGTGTGTGTGTGTGTGTGTGTGTGTGTGTGTGTGTGAGTTCCCTCAATGTTGTGTTCTTCAATATAGATCGAAACGTTTCATCATAATCTTAACTCACTCAGTACGGTCAGTCCTCTCTTCTCCTCTGCACAGACCCCTCGGATGTCCAGTGGGTGTCTCAATGACCCAACCTTTAGCTTCCGTCGTCAGAATTGTGGTATTCTTTGTCAATATTCACCTCTTCAGTATAAGAGCCTTCCGCCTGCAATATTTTGATGATGGTAATTGGGGTGAAACGCTGTTAACGTCGTCTCTTTCGCCGTTCGTATGGAGAGAGTTAATCATGTATCTGAGCGGCAACAAACGCAGACTTAGTAGCAGCGGCGGTAGCAGACAGAGGCTAGTAGTAGTAGTAGTAGTAGTAGTAGTAGTAGTAGTGGTAATTATTATTGTTTGTGTCGTAGCAGTAGTAGTAGCAGTAGAAGCAGATGAAGTAGTAGTAGTAGTAGTAGTAGTTGTTGTTGTAGCAGCAGCAATAGCAGCAGCAACAGCAACATTTGTGGTAGCAGCAGTAGTATCGTAGTTCTTGTTCCATCTTTTTGTTGTCGCTTTGTACTGCTGATGTATAGTTTTAGTTTCCTCTTCCTCCTCCTCCTTGTATTTGTATTTGTATTCCTCTTTTTTTTTTATCACAACAGATTTCTCTGTGTGAAATTCGGGCTGCTCTCCCCAGGGAGAGTGCGTCGCTACACTACAGCGCCACCCATTGTTTTTTTATTTTTTCCTGCCTGCAGTTTTATTTGTTTTTCCTACCGAAGCGGATTTTTTTATAGAATTTTGCCAGGAACAACCCTTTTGTTGCCGTGGGTTCTTTTGCGTGCGCTGAGTGCATGCTGTACACGGGACCTCGGTTTATCGTCTATCCGAATGACTAGCGTCCAGACCACCACTCAAGGTCTAGTGGAGGAGGAGAAAATATCGGCGGATCAGACGTGATTCGAACCAACGCGCTCATATTCTGTCGCTTACTAGGCGGACGCGTTACCTCTAGGCCATCACTCTTCTACTACTACTACTACTACTACTGCTACTACTACTACTACTACTACTACTCATTGCCAGTAGATGTTGGTACTAAAGCTGCTACAACACACTTTATTTTCACAGATTTTCTTGTTCCACGCGACTGCTGCTATGCTTCTTAACTAGTTATTCTGCCACCTTCTTAACGTTCTCTAGTGCTGCGATTTTAACTCACTCAATGCGGCCAGTCCTCTCTTCTCCGCTACACAGACCCCTCGGATGTCCAGTGGGTGTCTCAATGACCCAACCTTTAGCTTCCGTCGTCAGAATTGTGGTATTCTTTGTCAACATTCACGTCTTCAGTGTAAGAGCCTTCCGCTTGCACTATTTTGATGATGGTAATTGGGGTGAAACGCTGTTAACGTCGTCTCTTTCGCCGTTCGTATGGAGAGAGTTAAACTGACTGAACCATCATCAAGACAAGTTGGAAACTCGGGCGAACAGAAGAGAAACTGAATCCTATGCTCTCTGTTTTAACAGACCGCTGGAGGGTCCCGTGTTTAAAGGACTTATAAGAGGCGCGTCAAGTGATCTGTACTGTCAAAGTTGATTGGCTCTCCGAAATTTCGAGCTTCAAAGGCGATCGAGAGAGGCAGAACGTGCGAAACAGCAGGCTTCTTTTTTTTTTCTTTTTTTTTTTTTTTTTTTTTTTTTTTGCTTCAATGACCAGATTTTGGTTGGAGCAATGGAGGCTGTCAATTGAAGAAATGGGGGACAGCACATGTTTGCTACTTTTGTCCATGTCGATCGCCTTTGGCATTGCTGACAATTTCGAGTTAAGTTATATGCGCATGCGCAAGATCCAAGATGGCCGCGGAACTCTCCAGCGGTCTATTAGAATAGAATAGAATAGAAAAGAACATGTCTTTATTACCAAGTGTACTGGGGTCACAAGGAATATTTGGGAGTGGGGGGGGGGGCGAGGGGGGTAATGTACATAACAAGATACGAACACAAATCGAAAATCATACACAAACACAGATACAGTAAAATTTAGGATACACACAAGTGCATATCAATATAACAAACTTACGCATACTCACACATGCACGCACTACACACACACACACACACACACACACACACACACACACACATGCACACACACAAACACACTCCCTCTCTCACTCTCTCTCTCTCTTGGCTCTCTCTCTCTCTCTCTCACACACACACACACACACACACACACACACACACACACACACACACGTTTGAACAGAAGCTGCATGTTACATGCGGATGGGGCTGATGACTAGATCGTCAGGAAGATGGTTGTTGATTGATTGTTAAGTCGGTTCAGACTGACCGTAGTTTATCAAGCTTGGCCATCGTAAAAAAAAAAAAAAAAGAAAAAAAAGTTCCACGTACATAATATAGTACCGGATGATCCGGGCTGCTGGCGTCAAGCTGTCCACTGAGGCTCGTGGACAAGGGTCACGGGTGACTGACCCACACGCACCAGACCCGACCACCAATCCGGCCCATCCACCCACCCACCCACCCAATCCTACACACCTGTCTTGTCTGTCTGTAAGTCTTCTTCCTCCAGTAGTACTCTGCTTTTTATATGAAACAGAGGTCTACGGGTGTGGGTAGATTGCAAGGGGGTGGGGCTGGCGGTAGGAGGGATTCGCATGGCTGGGTCTTACTAACTTAAACGGCGATAAGAGTTGGAGGGGTGGGTGGGTGGGCGGGTAGGTGGGTGGATGGGTGGGGCAAAAGGGCGGGGGATAGGGGGTGGGGGAGTTAGGGGACGGCAGAGGGTTTAAAGGGCCCCCCAAATGCTTAAGGGCCGCTTTTCCACTGCGTTGGGTCTTGACTATCAGGACCCTTCTGTTACAGTTTAAAGTCAGTTGGGACTTTTTTCTTTCTTTCTTTCTTTTGAGTTTTTGTTGTTTCCTTGTTTCTTTTTTTCTTCTTTTTTTTTAATAATCAAATAGGGCAGGGGTAGGCTCAGCTTTGAAGCAGAAAGGCAGACAGAGAGAGAGAGAGAGAGAGAGAGAGAGAGAGAGAGAGTGGAAGAGATAGAGAGAGGTAGCCAAGGAGGGAGGGAGGGAGGGAGGGAGGGGTGAAGGGAAGGGGAGGAGTGTGAAAAGAGAGATAAAGTGAAAGAGAGGAAGAAGAAGACATAGACAGACGAAAAGAGAGCGAGAGAGGGTGCGGGGTGGGTGTCTAGGGGGTGGGGGTGGGGTGGGGGGCAGAAGAAGACATAGACGAAAAAAGAGAGGGGGTGGGGGAGAATAAGACATAGACGAAAAGAGAGAGAGAGGGAGGGGGGGGGAGAAGAAGACATCGACGAAAAGATAGAGAGAGGGAGGGGGTGGGGGGGGGGAGAAGACATCGACGAAAAGATAGAGAGAGGGAGGGGGGGGAAGAAGAAGACATCGACGAAAAGATAGAGAGAGGGAGGGGGGAGAATAAGACATAGACGAAAACAGAGAGGGGGGGGGGGGGAGAGAAGAAGACAGACGAAAAGAGAGAGAGAGAGGGAGGGGGGGGAGAAGAAGACATAGACGAAAAGAGAGAGAGAGGGAGGGGGGGAGAAGAAGACATAGACGAAAAGAGAGAGAGAGGGAGGGGGGGGAAGAAGACATCGACGAAAAAATAGAGAGAGGGAGGGGGGGGGGGCGGAAGAAGACATAGACGAAAAGAGAGAGAGAGAGGAGGGGGGGGAGAGAAGACATAGACGGAAAGAGAGAGAGAGGGTGTGGGGGGCAGAACAAGACATAGACGAAAAGAGAAACAGGGGGGAGGAGAATAAGACATAGACAAAAAGAGAGAGAGAGGGGGTGGGGAGAGAAGACATTGACGAAAAGAGAGAGGGGGGGGGGAGAAGACTTAGACGAAAAGAGAGAGAGGGGGGGTGGGGAGAAGAAGACATAGACGAAAAGAGAGAGAGGGAGGGGTGGGGTGGGGGAAGAAGACAGACGAAAAGAGAGAGAGGGGTGGGGGAGAAGAAGACATAGACGAAAAGAGAGAGAGAGGGGGTGGGGAGAGAAGACATAGACGAAAAGAGAGAGAGGGGGGGGGGGAGAGAAGACAAAGACAAAAAGAGAGAGGGGGGGGGGGGGGGCTGGGGAGAGAAGACACAGACGAAAAGAGAGAGAGAAGGGGGGGGGGAGAATAAGACATAGACGAAAAGAGAGAGAGGGCGGGGGGAAAAGAAGACATTGACGAAGAGAGAGAGAGGGGGGTGGGGGAAGAAGACATAGACGAAAAGAGAGAGAGAGAGGGGTGGGGGAAGAAGACATAGACGAAAAGAGAGAGAGAGAGGGGTGGGGGAAGAAGACATAGACGAAAAGAGAGAGAGAGAGGGGTGGGGGAAGAATACATAGACGAAAAGAGAGAGAGAGGGGGAGAAGAAGACATAGACGAAAAGAGAGAGGGGGGGGGGGAGAAGACTTAGACGAAAAGAGAGAGAGGGGGGGTGGGGAGAAGAAGACATAGACGAAAAGAGAGAGAGGGAGGGGTGGGGTGGGGGAAGAAGACAGACGAAAAGAGAGAGAGGGGTGGGGGAGAAGAAGACATAGACGAAAAGAGAGAGAGAGGGGGTGGGGAGAGAAGACATAGACGAAAAGAGAGAGAGGGGGGGGGAGAGAAGACAAAGACAAAAAGAGAGAGGGGGGGGGGGGGCTGGGGAGAGAAGACACAGACGAAAAGAGAGAGAGAAGGGGGGGGGGAGAATAAGACATAGACGAAAAGAGAGAGAGGGCGGGGGGAAAAGAAGACATTGACGAAGAGAGAGAGAGGGGGGTGGGGGAAGAAGACATAGACGAAAAGAGAGAGAGAGAGGGGTGGGGGAAGAAGACATAGACGAAAAGAGAGAGAGAGAGAGGGGTGGGGGAAGAAGACATAGACGAAAAGAGAGAGAGAGAGGGGTGGGGGAAGAATACATAGACGAAAAGAGAGAGAGGGGGGGAGAAGAAGACATAGACGAAAAGAGAGAGAGAGAGAGGGGGGGGGGGTAGGGGAAGAAGACTTAGATGAAAAGAGAGAGAGAGGGGGGGGAGAGAAGAAGACATAGACGAAGAGAGAGAGAGAGAGGGGGGAGGGAAGAAGACATAGACGAAAAGAGAGAGAGGGGGGGAGAGAAGAAGACAGAAGAAAAGAGAGAGAGATAGAGAGAGGGGGGGGAGGAAGAGGAAGAAGAAGAAGAAGAAGAATGTTTGTTGCTTCCCTATTTTAAGGATGTTGTATTTCGATAAAAGCTGTTTTGTTTTTCTTTGTTTGCATGTTTTGTTTTGTTTTGATGGATTAAGCAGAGTGTGGTGTGGTACTTGTGGTGACATAAGAATGAACCCTATCACCCCCTTGTCAATAGACCTATGCAGGTAATGACAATAAAATATCAAAGCGTCAAAGCGTCTCTCTCTCTCTCTCTCTCTCCTTCTCTCTCTCTCTCTCTTTGTCTGCCAGTCTGTGTGGTCCATTCATATGTCTGTCTGTATGCATGGCTTAGCGCGCATGCATGCGTGCGACTCTTGACTCGCTACCGTACATGTCCTGATAATCCCCCAACAAGAGTCCAAAGAAAACGAGGAAAAAGAACGCATAGAAAACGGAAAGTGGGTTTCTGTTTTGGCGAAGCATAGAATACGAACATGTTTGCATGTGCGCAGATTCCTCTGTATGTGTGTGTGTGTGTGTGTGTGTGTGTGTGTGTGTGTGTGTGCGCGCGTGTGTGTGTGTGCGTGTGTGTGCGTGTGTGTGTGTGTGTGTTGTGAGGGATGGGAGGGATGAGGGAGGAGTCGTGCGTGCGTGCGTGCGTGTGTGTGTGCATGTGTGTGTGTGTGTGTGTGTGTGTGTGTGCGTGAGTGTGTGCGTGTGCATGTACGTATGTGTGTGTGTATGCGAGTATGTGCATGTGGGTGTGAGTATTTCTGTGTCTGTGTGCGTGTGCCCGCGCGCGCGCGCGCGCGTGTGTGTATACATGTGTAAATGTACGTGTGTGTGTATGCATGTATGTGTGTGAGTGTGAGTGCATGTGTGTATGTATATACGTGTGTGTGTGTGTGTGTGTGTGTGTGTGTGTGTGTGTGTGTGTGTGTGTGAGAGAGAAAGAGAGAGAGAGAGAGAGGCAGACGCAGATGATGTATTCATTACGGTCATAGATCCATATGAATGAGAGGCGATAAGAAGACATGTAGATATCACCGTAACTGGCAATAAGCATTTAACTGCTTACATAATTAAACTACAGAAATTAAGACAATACTATTTCTCTTAACGTAAAAGCTTTATATGAATACAATCTTTTTTCTTTTATTTTTTATTGTATTTTATATATAACACTCTCATCAGATGATGCCATCAACGAACATAATTCAAACAAACAAGTACAAGGGCGTTCATCATATTTCTTTAAAACAAATTTTACGCGAATATCATGCAATGCAGGACACTTCAGAACAAACTGAACTTCATCATCAGTTGTCTCCTTGCACAAAGGACAGAACTTCTCTGAATGATTAACAATTCTTGTAGCGACATCTGTGCATACATATTGATTTCAGAACCGTAAATTAATGTCTTGTCAATGTTAAGCAAAAGATATTTCCTAACTTCATGTGTGTTAAGTACAAGCTCGGTAGGGAATAAGAATCGATCACTTGTTAGGATATGACTTTCACTTTCACAGTTTTGCCACCTACGGTCTATTAAAGGTAGAGAGAGAGAGAGAGAGAGAGAGAGAGAGAGAGAGAGAGAGAGTTCTCATTACAAACATATAGCTTTCTTGTTCAAAGCCTCTCCGTACCTCACCCCCCACCCCGCGCCACCCGCCACCCCCCACCCCCACACCCAGTCCCCCCACCCCCACCCCTCCGAAAGAAAAAAACGAACCTGACAACCCCCTGCAAGGCCCTCCTGCAGGGAGATAATCCACGCCACATGTTCCGCTCAATGTGAAGAATGAGAAAAGGACAAGAGGAGAAGGAGAAGGAGGAGAAAAAAGAGATGGGGTGGGGTAGGTGGGTGGGTTAAAAGGAGAGAGAGAGAGAGAGAGAGAGAGAGAGAGAGAGAGAGAGAGAGAGGAGACGTTAAAAAGCCTAGCAGTTGAGAGGTTAAGTAGTTGTTTTTTTTTTTTGTTGTTTTCTTTTTGTTTCAAAAGGAGAGTGAAAGGGGGCTAGGGGGTGGGGGGTAGGGGGTGGGGAGAGAAATGTTGAACAGGAACAGTGTGCTTTTCAACCCCCCCCCCTTCCGCGCCCCCCCCCCCCCCCCCCCCCCCCAACCAACCACCCCACACCCACAGACTCCACCGCCCCACCCCCCACCCCACCCCACCCCACCTCCAAATCCTTCCCATACCGATCCTCCTCCCCACCCCCCCTACCTACTTCCTCCCCACTTCCTCTTCCCTTCCACCCCTCCCTCCCTCTCTCCCTCCCACACGCACACACGTGCCCCTGCTCAGCAGGACCACGTGACGCCCACGTGTCCGTCGCGCGTGGGATAAGGTGGGAGGGTGGTGGGCTGGAGGGTGATTGGTGGTTTTCGGCCAAGTGAGGAGCTTGCACTAGCTCGGAGAGTGATTTTTACGGTCATCTGCCTACGTCAAAAGGAGAAAATGTTTATTTTTATTTTTATTTATTTATTTATTTATTTATTTATTTATTTTTGGCCTTTACTACTACTGCTGCTAGTTACTCGGTTACTCAAGGAGGCGTCACTGCGTTCGGATAAATCCATGCACGCTACACCACATCTGCTAAGTCAGATGCCTGACCAACAGCGTAACCTCATGGGCTTATCTCATAAACTGAAAGACTTTTTTTCCGGAGGGGGTGTGGGGGGTGGAGGGTGGGGGTCGTGCGGAGGTGGAGGCCTGCTACGGAAGACTGGCGTAAATCAGAATTAAATGCTTAAAATAGGATGAGAGAGAGAGAGAGAGAGAGAGAGAGAGAGAGGAGAGAGAGAGAGAGAGATTTAACACACAAAAAAGAGAAAGAAACGACGGGAAGAAAGAAATAGGTGGAGAAAGGGTTAACAATTTTTTTTTTAACAATTTCAACTGTTGACGTTATAGATTGCCACACAGAGAGAGATAGAAACGGAGGGGGACGAGGGGAAAGTACGGGGAGGGTGGGGGGGCGAGGGGAGAGTGCGGCGGAGTGGGGTGTGTGTGTGTGTGTGTAAAAAAACAAAACAAGGAAGAATGCAAAATTGGTGAAAGGGTTGAAACTTTTAACTGTTGACGCTATGAATTGCCATAAAGAGAGATACAAACAGAGAGAGAGAGATTGGCGGGTGGGGGGGGGGGGGGGGGTCGGAAGAAGGGGAGGGGTTCGGGGGGGGGGGGGGTGAGGGGGGCTGGGATGGGGTGATAAACGGATACCGTTTGACAAGTTAAAGGGACTCCCGACACCAACCCCGGGTGTGTGTGTGTGTGTGTGTGTGTGTCGGCTACAAGAAAGGTGTGGCTCCACACACCGACACCTGTTCGCTTCGAACCTGACAAGAAACAACAGCAAGAAAGCCTACCAAGTTGTGAAAGAACTTACCAACACAAGGCAAGGTAGAACTATGTCCAACATCCAGACCAAGGATGGAAAATGCTCTACAGAAGAACAAGACATCCTAAAGCGATGGACAGAATACTGCTCAGAGCTATACAACATACAGACCACAGGTGATCAGCAATACTGAATGTTCCACCAGCCACTGATAACAGTAATCACCCCATACTCCGTGAAGAAATAGAGGCAGCAATAGCATCGCTGAAAAAAGGGAAATCGGCAGGAGTGGACAACATCCCATCAGAACTGGTCCAAGCAGGGGTGTGAAGTTATGATAGATGTGCTACTGAAAATCTGCAACAAGATCTGGCAAACAGGGGAATGGCCCACACCGTGGACACAATCACTGATCATCACCCTCCCCAAAAAGGGCAATCTCCAGCAGTGTCAAAACTACCGCACCATCAGCCTGATTAGTCATCCCAGCAAAGTCATGTTGAAGATCCTGCTTAACAGACTGAAACCACAAGCAGAAAACATCATTGCTGAAGAACAGGCAGGTTTCAGACCAGGAAGGAGCACAACTGAACAAATCTTCAACTTGAGGTTGCTATGTGAGAGGTACCATCAACACCAACAAGACCTCTACCCACGTCTTCATTGATTTTAAGAAGGCATTTGACAGGGTCTGGCATGCAGCTTTGTGGGCTACCATGAATCTGTACAACATCAACGCCAACCTGATCAGACTGATACAGCACCTCTATGACAAAGCCACCAGCGCCGTCTACCTCAACAATAGCATCGGGGACTGGTTCAGAACCACAGTTGGAGTGAGACAAGGCTGTCTACTCTCCCCAACACTCTTCAACATCTTCTTAGAAAGAATAATGGCTGACGCACTGGAAGAGCATGTAGGAACAGTCAGCATAGGCGGCAGAACAATCACAAACCTACGTTTTGCCGACGACATTGATGGACTGGCTGGAAAAGAAGAAGAACTGGCAAGCCTGGTCAAACATCTAGACAAAGCCTCCACATCGTATGGAATGCAAATCAGTGCGGAGAAAACCAAACTGATGACTAACAACACCAACGGCATCAGCATTGACATCAAAGTCAACGACGAAAAGCTTAAAAACAGTCCACAGCTTCAAATATCTGGGAGCAATCGTGTCAGATGAAGGATCTAAACCAGAAGTACTCTCGAGAATTGCCCAAACAACAATGGCACTCAACAAGCTGAACACCATCTGGAACAACAAAAACATCGCTCTCAGCTCAAAAATCAGACTGATGCGTTCCCTGGTTATTTCAATATTGCTCTACGCCTGCGAGACTTGGACCCTGACTGCGGACATCGAGAGAAGAATCCAAGCTGTCGAGATGAGATGCTTTCGTAGACTACTTGGCATCTCCTACAGAGACCACATCACTAACACGGAAGTGAAGAACAGAATCAAGCAAAGTATTGGACCCTACGAAGTCCTTCTGTCCATAGTGAAAAAACGCAAACTTAGGTGGTATGGACACATCTCCCGATCATCTGGTCTTGCCAAAACGTTCCTGCAAGGCACCGTACAAGGAGGCAGAAGGAGAGGACGGCAGAGGAAGAGATGGGAAGACAACATCCGGGGTTGGACAGGCTTGACGCTCGGTGACGCCCTGAGGAAATCAGAAAACCGTGAAGAGTGGAGAGGGGTGGTGGCCAGGTCAGCAGCGGTGCCCCAACGGTCTGAACCCAGACTACGGGAGAGGTGAAGGTGTCAAGCCCTGGGAAGGCTGGGAAGGGGGTGGAGGGGAGGGCCAGGGAGTGACGGAGGGAAGGGGGTAGTAGAGAGCTATCGGGCTCATGGCGATGAGGGGGATTGGGGAGGGGGTAGAGGGTGGGGTGGGGTGGGGTGGGGTGGGGGGCTTTGGGGGAAGAGAGGGCAGGGTATAGTGGTTGTCTGGTGAAGAGGGGTGGACCTCTGCCGGTGGGTTTTGGGTTTGACGTTTAATTTGTGTGTAGAAGCTATTATTATTATTATTATTATTATTATTATTATTGTGTGGGTGATTTTGAGACTTGAGTGATGCCCCATGAGGAAGAGAGAGAGAGAGAGAGAGAGAGAGAGAGAGAGGAGGAATAAGATAGGGAGAGTAGAATGGGGGGTGAACTGGTTGCCAGCTCATCAATGGTACCCCTTCGCGTGGTCGGAGACTATGGGAGGAAGAAGAAGGAGGAGGAGGAGGAGAAAAGGAAGAAGAAGGAGGAAGAAGAAGGAGGAGGAGGAGGAGAAAAGGAAGAAGAAGGAGGAGGAGGAGGAGGGGGGAGAAAAGGAAGAAGAAGGAGGAGGAGGAGGAGAAAAGGAAGAAGAAGAAGAAGGAGGAGGAGGGGGAGAAAAGGAAGAAGAAGGAGGAGGAGGAGAAAAGGAAGAAGAAGAAGGAGGAGGAGGAGAAAAGGAAGAAGAAGGAGGAGGAGGAGGAGAAAAGGAAGAAGAAGAAGAAGAAGGAGGAGGAGGTGTGGGGGAGACGAAGAAGAAGAAGAAGCAGGAGAAGTAGAAGGAGAAGGCGAAGAAGACTGGTTCATTGATCGAATCTTTTAATGGGTATGAAATTAGGCACAATGAAGGTCTTTTTTTTACAATTCTGCCTAATTAACGAATAAAACATGGAGAAAAAAAACCCAATAGTAACAATAAGAATAAGATTAACAAAACAGAAATAATTCAATTAACAAAGAATAAATTAGTCAAACGAAGAAGAAAGAAACGGAAAGGGTGAAGAAGAAAAAGAAAGAAAGAAAAAAAAAGGAAAGAAAAAGAAAGAAGAAGAAGAACCAGAAGAAAGAAAGGAAGAAACACAGAAAGAAAGAAGAAGAAAAAGCAGAAGAAGAATGAGGAGGAGGAGGAGGAGAAGAAGAAGAAGGAGCAGGAGGAAGAAGAGGAGGAGGAGAAGAAGAAGAAGAAGTAAAAGAAGAAGATGAAGGAGGAGGAGGAGGAGCAGAAGAAGAAGAGAAAGAAGTAGAAGAAGCAGAACAAGCAGGAGAAGAAGAAGAAGAAGAAGAAAGACGATGACGCGGAGCACTTGAACGTAAATGAATAATGTATTAGTATTAGTATTATCATTAATATTTTCATTGTTGTTGTTGTCAGTGGTAGTTGCGGTAATAGTAGTTTGGTGGGGTTTTTTTTGTGTGTGTTTTTGTTGTTGTTTTTCTTGTTTAGTTTAGTTTTGTCTTGCACTTCAACCTTCTTTTCACTGTCAAATAATATGTGTATTTTCGCCATTGCGTTTGTGTATTGCTTGTTACATATGAATTAGCACGATATAAACTCATTCTTGTTGTTGCTCAAGTCTTCTTAATTGAACGCTGTATTGCACCTTGTTTCTTGATATTAAAAATGTTTAACTCTTTCCATACGAACGGCGAAAGAGACGACGTTAACAGCGTTTCACCCCAATTACCATCATCAAAATATTGCAAGCGGAAGGCTCTTATACTGAAGAGGTGAATGTTGACAAAGATACCACAATTCTGACGACGGAAGCTAAAGGTTGGGTCGGGTCATTCAGACACCCACTGGACATCCGAGGGGTCTGTGTAGAGGAGAAGAGAGGACTGGCCGTACTGAGTGAGTTAAACCAAATGAATAATGTCAGACAAAGCCTGTACAAAGATCAAGTACATGAATTTACATGATTACAAAACGACAGTGTGCATGAAACTAGAATCACATTACATGAAGCAAAATGGCAATGATTACGCCCAAATGAAGAGACTTGCAACATACAAAAAGCACCATGAATGACTGCAAACAAAAGAAATGGACACCCCAAAAAGAAAAAAAAAAGTGGGAAGGAAGAATAAAAGAAAAGAAAGAAAAGAAAAAAAAAGTAAGAAAGGATATGAAAAGAAAAGAAAGAAAGAAGAAAGAAAAAGAGAGAAAGGAAGAAAGAAAAGAAAGCAGCTAAAAGAAAGAAAGAATAACTTGCACAGGAGCAATTCACCCTCCGCCAAGAAGCTGGCACGATCTACACCTCAGTCGCTGTGCGAGACGATTGTTCAACAACGACTGAATCGTTGCATGTGGCAATGCCTTTAGAAAGAATACAGTAGTAAAACCGTAATTGCTGTACGTTAATACCTTATCGATAATATATAAAACATTAAGAAAGGCAAGGCCTTCAAGACTCACTTGTGATACACACTTAATATAAAGAAAAAAAAAGTTACAGAAATTAGTTTGTAGAAATGTATTCTGTATTCGTTATTATACTTATTTAAAGATTCGCGTTAACTCACTCAGTACGGTCAGTCCTCTCTTCTCCTCTACACAGACCCCTCGGATGTCCAGTGGGTGTCTGAATGACCCAACCTTTAGATTCCGTCGTTAGAATTGTGGTATTCTTTGTCAACATTCACGTCTTCAGTATAAGAGCCTTCCGCTTGCAATCTTTTGATGATGGTAATTTGGGTGAAACGCTGTTAACATCGTCTCTTTCGCCGTTCGTACGGAGAGAGTTAAAAAAAAAGTTTCAAAGCAGATTCGAACCATGTATGTTCGGGTCGACAACGAGTGGTTGTATGCATTGCGCTGACGCGGCATTCAACAATGACGTTAAAAAAAATTATCATTAATTTTAAGCATGTTCTTCAGTTTTGCGGAATAAACCGAGATCGATAATCGAAGTGAAAACGCCGTTTAAATCATGTTATTTTGGGTATATCTTGAGAATATAAGAATTTCTTTCATTCAAGTCCGAGGTAAAGGGGACGTTCCCATCGCCTGCAGTATGTGTCAGATATTTATAAATCTGCAGAAATCCATGTTCGAAAGTATCGAAACTACGACACAGTTAATTCAATTTCTCTTTTCTTTTCATTCTAGTTAATTCAGTATCCACTTTAACTCTCTCCATACGAACGGCGAAAGAGACGACGTTAACAGCGTTTCACCCCAATTACCACCATCAAAATATTACAAGCGGAAGGCTCTTACACTGAAGGGGTGAACGTTGACAAAGAATACCACAATTCTGACGACGGAAGCTAAAGGTTGGGTCATTCAGACACCCACTGGACATCCGAGGGGTCTGTGTAGAGGAGAAGAGAGGACTGGCCGTACTGAGTGAGTTAAAACATCCATATGCAGTAAACATGTCGATGATTATTTAAGAAATTCTTTTAATTCGGCGGTAAAAGAGACGTTGCCATCGCGTCAGGCTTTGTAACATGTTGTCAAGATCTGCACAAAACAGTGCAGACAAGGCTGACTTTAGTGAAACGGTCGATTCAAATTATGTTCATTCTAGTTAATTCAGTGTCCACTTTAGAATATTCATATGCAGTAAACTCGTCAATGATGTAGTTAGTGTCTCTGTATATATTCTGTCCAGAATTTGTATTTCTTTGCTTTTAATTGCGAACAAGAAAAAAAAACGAAGTCATAGCGTCTTCTCACAAGACGTTCGGGCAGCTGCAAAGGGGTAACAGCATTTTCGGAATCCAGAACCACTATCAAAGAAATAAACCTTTAATGATTCGGTTAAATTCGGGGGGGACGTACAACCTATTATTGGTATGACTAAAAAAAAAAAAAAAAAAAAAAAATTCCTACTATGTTTAAGCCAAATTTATATTGGCAGACAAAGTATTTCCAGAGAAAATGGCAATGTTAAAGTTTACCAAACACACAAACACACACACACACACACACACACACACACACACACACACACACACACACACACACACAGAGTGGCAGAGACGGAGACAGAGAAAGGCAGAGACAGAAGAAGACGGAGAGAGTGAGAGAGAGAGAGAGAGAGAGGGAGTGAGAGACACAGGGAGAGAGAGAGGGAGGGAGGAGAGAGAGAGAGAGAGAGAGAGAGAACGAACGAACGTGAGAGAGAGAGAGAGAAGAGAGAGAGAGAGAGACTGTGTGAGGCAGACAACCGAACACCGGGTTATAACATAGACTCCCTTTGTTAACACACGTAAGTCAAAAATGACAGAGGACCCGACAACGAAGCAAAGATAACATAATACATTATACCACGTTTTCGTCACTGTAGTGGTGTCCACGTTACATAATTAATTAGAAACGCATGTACAAACGCGCACACGCACGCACACGCATCCCCCCCCCCCCCCCCCCCACACACACACAAACCAAAAAAGAACAACAACAACAAAAAAAAAAAAAGAGAACGATATGAAAAGAGGGAAAAGAAAACCTGTTGTCAAAATTCACCCCACTGGCAAGAAAACAGCCAAACGCTTCATTTTAAAATCCCATCAATCAAAATTGAACTGTCAAACTTCAAAGCATCCTGAGACATTCTGTGAGTGTGAGTGTTTGGGGGTTGGGGTTAGGGGCTGGGGGTAGGGCGTGCATGTTTGTGAGCGTGTGTGTGTGTGTGTGTGTGTGTGTGTGTGTGTGTGTGTGTGTGTGTGTGTGTGTGTGTGTGTGTGTGCGTGCGTGTGTGTATATTACAGAGAGAGAGACGGATGGGTGGGTGGATGGAGTTGAGAGAGAGAGAGAGAGAGAGAGAGAGAGAGAAGGGGTGAGGGGGCTAGTAGAGAGATGGGAAGGACGTCCGTTTACTTCATAATAATAATAATAATAATAATAATAATATCATTGTTCAGTCAGGTGTGGGTGGGTGGGTGGGTGGATGGGTGGCGAGTATGGGTGGTGGAAGGGAGAGGGAGGGGGTTGGGGAGAGAGCCAACCTTTTTGAAGGCACCGCAAACTTCCACCTCCCACCCCCCCACCCCCGGCCCCCTCCCGACCCCCCCTCTGCCAGATAAACGATCAGCTTTGGGGATTCGAACCCCCTACTGTGTGCATCCGATCCTAACGGCACCGCCACAGAGAGAGAGAGAGAGGCAGAGAAGTGAGGGAGGGAAGGAGGGGGGGGGAGGAGTGTAAGGGGGCCTGTGGAGGCGTAGGCGAGTGGAGGGGTTGGGGTGTGGGGGGGCGGAAGGTGAGGAGAGGAGAAGGGGAGAGAAAGCAATTCGTTCTAAACTCGTCGCGCATCTGTTGATAGTAATAGCTGGCTGGCCAGGTCCCAAACAAGGCCCCGCTTGGCTGGGCCAGAGGCAACGAGAAAAAGAATATGTCATTCGCCGGGGACCCGACCATATTGCGGTTTTTATATCACCCCCGTTGCGTGGGGTGGCCGTGGTGTTGTCAAGAGACAGAGACACAGAGACAGAGAGAGAGAGAGAGAGGGAGGGAGGTGAGGGAGATGGAGGGAAGGAGGGAGATAGAGATATAAAGACAGAGAGACAGATAAAGTGAGAGAGACACAGAGAGAGACAGAGAGACAGATACAGTGAGAGAGACAGAGAGAGACAGAGACGGACAGAGACCGAGAGAGCGTGCGAACGAGCGAGCGAGAGAGAGAGAGAGGAATAGACAGAGAGATATAGAAAGAGAGACATACATAGAGAGAGAGGGATAGAGACAGAGAGAGGGAGAGAGAGAGAGAGAGGGGGGGGGTGTGTGTGTGACAAAGACGGATAAAGAGAGATGCATATAGAGGGGAGAGAGAGACAGAGAGGGAGAGACAGAGAGAGAGTGTGTGTGTGTGCGCACGAGCGAGCGAGAGAGAGAGAGAGAGAGAGAGAGAGAGAGACGGAGAGACGGAGAGAGAGACAGACAGACAGACAGACACAGAGGGATGGAGAGACAAACACAGAGGGATTGAGGGATACAGAAAGAAAGACAGAGAGAAAGAGTGAGAGACAGAGACAGACAGAGAGAGAGACAGAGAGGGACAGAGAGAAATGGATAGAGAAAGACAGAGAGAAATAGATAAAGAAAGAGACAGAGAGGGGGAGAGACAGAGACAGTCAGAGAGACAGAGAGAGAGAGAGAGAAACAGAGAGACAGACACAGAAACAGCACACACAGAGAAAGTGCAGGGCCGGCCGGCGCTTGCGAGCAGTTTGGCCTGGCTTTGGATTCACGGGACATTAACTAAAAGCCTTTTGCTCTCGTGTTGCCGGCCGAACGGTGCACATGTTCTTGTCAAGCGAGAGGCGACAGGAGTTTCCTCCCCTTCCTTTTGCGGTAAAATGAGCGGTTTGATCTCTTCCCCCCTCCCCCCCCCCCCCCTCTCCTCCCGAGAAGAAAGTGGCGACTGAATTCGAGATTAATGGGTGGGTGTGGTGTGGTGTGGTGTGGATGGGGGTTGGGTGGATGTGGGTGTGGGGTGTGGGTAGTGAGTGGTAGCGGAAGGAAGATGGAGGGGGTGGGGTGAGGGGGCGGGGGGTGTTGTTGAAGTCGAGAGGGTTTTAGGGGAGGTAGGTGGTGGAGGGGTGGGAGGGAGGGAGGGAGGAAAGTAGGAAGAGAAGAAGGAGTAGGGGATGTTGGGGGTGGGGGGGTGGAGTTCTGTGTTCACTTTTTACCTGGGAGACAAGGGAAAATATGTTTGGTTTTTTTTAATAGTAAAAAAAAAAAGAAAAAAAAAGGTGGGTGGAGGATGGTGGGGTCGGGGGTCGGGGAAGGGGGGGAGGGGTTGGCGGGGGGGTGGGGGGTGGGGGTTGGGGGGGGAGAGACAAAATACAACAAAAGAAAAAAAAGAAAGGGACATCGCCGCCAGCTACGCCCTCCCCCACCACCACGTTACCCACTCCCCCCTCACACTCGCCTCCTCTCCCCTCCCCTCCCGACCCCCTTATCCCCTACCACCTCCCCCCCCCCCCCTCCCATTGCCTAATACACCATGAATTTGAGCAGAATGGTTAATTAGAATTTGATATACTTCCTTTAGCTAGGAGACACCACCCCCTCCACCACCCTCCACCTCCACCTCCACCCCAACTCACCGACATTTCCCATCACCCTCTCTCTCTCTTTCTCTCTCTCTTTCTTCTTCTTCTGCTTCTTTTTAAATTAAAAAAAAATTATATACCGTTCGTTTCTATCTTTCAAACAACTTGGACGCCAATAACAATAACGTGGACAACAACAAAAGCTTTTTTTTTTTTTTTTTTTTTTTTTTTTTTTTTTTTTTTTTACTCCTCGCTCGCAGGTGCTGTGGAGCGTATTACATGTTGAACTCTCTCCATACGAACGGCGAAAGAGACGACGTTAACAGCGTTTCATCCCAATTACCATCATCAAAATATTGCAAGCGGAAGGCTCTTATACTGAAGAGGTGACTGTTGACAAAGAATACCACAATTCTGACGACGGAAGCTAAAGGTTGGGTCATTCAGACACCCACTGGACATGCGAGGGGTCTGTGTAGAGGAGAAGAGAGGACACGCCGTACTGAGTGAGTTAAGGGCTTTTTGATTTTCTTGTTTACGACTTCCCACGCACTGTTGTCTTAATAGGAAGCCGTTCTTGGATTTTTTTTTTTTTTCAGCTGACATAAAACCTTATGTTGCAGATAAAGCCCCACCAAAGTGGAGTGATGGCCTAGAGGTAACGCGTCCGCCTAGGAAGCGAGAGAATTAGAGCGCGCTGGTTCGAATCACGGCTCAGCCGCCGAAATTTTTTCTCCCCCTCCACTAGATCTTGAGTGGTGGTCTGGACGCTAGTCATTCGGATGAGACGATAAAACGAGGTCCCGTGTGCTAGCATGCACTTAGCGCACGTAAAAGAACTCACGGCAACAAAAGGGTTGTTCGTGACAAAATTCTGTTGAAAAATCCACTTCGATAGGAAAAACAAATATTAAAAAAAACAAAACAACTGCACGCAGGAAAAAAAAAGGGGGGTGGCGCTGTAGTGTAGCGACGCGCTTTCCCTGGGGAGAGCAGCCCGAATTTCACTGAGAAATCTGTTGTGATAAAAAGAAATACAAAATACATATAAGATTCCACTCTTTTGTGCTCAATGTTTTTTGTTGTTTTTTTCTTTTTTTGTTTTTTTTTTCTTTCTTTGTATAACTTTTTCGCTGCTTTGTAATGTTCTTGATTCACAAATAAACATTTTCTGTCAAAACCAAGCTCCTCACTGAGATTATAAACAAAGCTTTTTTATACAAGCTTGCTTCGATTGAATAAATTATGTTGTAGCAAAGAATTCACGTGTCTGTGGCTTACTCCACCACCAACTCCCTTCTCCCTCCCGACCCCTCCGCCCGACACTACTGCACCCCCTTCCCCCCTCGCCCCCCCATGCCTATATGCCACAGGCAACAGACATTTGAGAGATACCGTGATAGATCTTGACCACCACCAACACCACCACCACCCGCCCAACCAAACAATCTTTCCCAGTAAAAAAAAAAAAAATAAATAAATAAATAAAAAAGACAAAAACAGACAAAAAAAGACAAAAAAGGACCCCCCGCCCCCCCAAAAAAAAAGGAAAGAAAGAAAAGAAAAAGAAAAAAAATATGCTTTTCTCTTCCTCTCTGTGTCACGTCCTTTCTTTTCCCCATCATTTCTTTTCTTCATCTTCTTCTCATTAATATTATTATTACAAGTTCAATATTTCTCTTTTCTTTTTGTTGTTTGTGTGTTTATGTTTTTGTGTTGTGTTTTTTTTTTTTTTCTTATACAAATTGTTATGATTTGGATATGTATTTATCTGTGTATATCTATAAAAAAAAAAAAAAAAAAAAAGAAAGAAAAAAAAAACAGAAAGAAAAAAAGGAAAGAAAAATTAAACGAAAAAAGGAAGAAAAAAAAACAAATAAAAAGATTTTTTTAAAAGGGAAAAAAGGAACGAAAAAAAGAAGAAAAAAAAAGAAGAAAAAGAACGAAAAAAAAAAGAAAAGAAAAAGAACATCAATGTAAAGCTTTCGTTGTGGACAATGTGGCCTAATACAGCAATACGCTCGTCCATCTGACAAGGTGCCAGGGCAAGGTGGGTGGGCGTGGGGGGGGGGGGGGGGGGGGGGGGGGAGGAGGAGGAGGAGGAGGGGTGTTGTTGTTGCACTATGTAATAATGTCGCCGGGTGGGTATTTATTTATTTTTTTTATTTGCCGGCTTCGGCGGCACGTAGAATTTTAATGTCGCCCTTCGGCTACATTGTCTCGCAAGCGACAGTAATTACTGTAAAAAAAAAACAAATAAAAAAATAAAAAAATTCCCCCCACCCCACTCCCTCCACCTGGCCCCACCCCGACCCACAAAAGACAAGAAAAAACAACAACAAAACCTAGTGCTACTACTGCTACTACTACTACAAATGCTTCAGCGACAATACAATATGCAATAACAGATGTGTGTGTGTGTGTGTGCGCGCGCGCGCGTACAAACACACACACACACACACACACACACACACACACACATCCTCTGGTTGATCTTTATCATGATGATGATCATGATTAGCATCGTCGTCATAATCATCATCATTATCATAATCACCTCCCTCGAAACTGAAACGTTAGCTCTGATGACCTGCGAAGGCAAAAAAAAAAAAAAAAAAAAAAAAAAAAAAAAAAAAGGTGCAATGGGACCCATGCATAGTGTCGCCAGCGACAATAATTATGATAATGCTGCCGACATTCAAATGAATATGTACCGGGCGACGATTGATTATGTGGCGTGAACGTTGCCACGTATCAACTGTCCCTTGTAGTGACTGACGGACAGACGGACGGACAGACAGACAGACAGACAGACAGACAGACAAAGTACTTAGCCCGCTGACGATACTCGTCAGGATCTTTCTTACACAAGAGTCGTCGTGTGTTGTTGAGATCATCTGGCAAAAGTCCCTTTTCGAAAGGATCTCACACTCTCCATGAAAGAGTTACACAGCTCGGGGAGGAGGAGAGTGTGTGGGGGACAGTCGGGAGGGCCCTGATGGGAGGGGGGAAGGGGGGGGGGAGAGGAGGAGAGTGTGTGGGGGACAGTCGGGAGGGCCCTGATGGGAGGGGGGAAGGGGGGGGGGGAGAGGAGGAGAGTGTGTGGGGGACAGTCGGGAGGGCCCTGATGGGAGAGGGGAAGGGGGGGGGGAGAGGAGGAGAGTGTGTGTGGGACAGTCGGGAGGGCCCTGATGGGAGAGGGGAAGGGGGGGGGGAGAGGAGGAGAGTGTGTGGGGGACAGTCGGGAGGGCCCTGATGGGAGAGGGGAAGGGGGGGGGGAGAGGAGGAGAGTGTGTGTGGGACAGTCGGGAGGGCCCTGATGGGAGAGGGGAAGGGGGGGGGGGAGAGGAGGAGAGTGTGTGTGGGACAGTCGGGAGGGCCCTGATGGGAGGGGGGAAGGGGGGGGGAGAGGAGGAGAGTATGTGGGGGACAGTCGGGAGGGCCCTGATGGGAGGGGGGGAAGGGGGGGGGAGAGGAGGAGAGTATGTGTGGGACAGTCGGGAGGGCCCTGATGGGAGAGGGGAAGGGGGGGGAGAGGAGGAGAGTGTGTGTGGGACAGTCGGGAGGGCCCTGATGGGAGGGGGGAAAGGGGGGAGAGGAGGAGAGTGTGTGGGGGACAGTCGGGAGGGCCCTGATGGGAGGGGGGAAGGGGGGTTAGAGGAGGAGAGTATGTGGGGGACAGTCGGGAGGGCCCTGATGGGAGGGGGGGAAGGGGGGGGGGAGAGGAGGAGAGTGTGTGGGGGACAGTCGGGAGGGCCCTGATGGGAGGGGGGAAGGGGGGGGGGAGAGGAGGAGAGTGTGTGGGGGACAGTCGGGAGGGCCCTGATGGGAGGGGGGAAGGGGGGGGAGAGGAGGAGAGTATGTGGGGGACAGTCGGGAGGGCCCTGATGGGAGAGGGGAAGGGGGGGAAGAGGAGGAGAGTGTGTGTGGGACAGTCGGGAGGGCCCTGATGGGAGGGGGGAAAGGGGGGAGAGGAGGAGAGTGTGTGGGGGACAGTCGGGAGGGCCCTGATGGGAGGGGGGAAGGGGGGGGGAGAGGAGGAGAGTATGTGGGGGACAGTCGGGAGGGCCCTGATGGGAGGGGGGAGAGGAGGGGAGTGTGTGGGGGACAGTCGGGAGGGCCCTGATGGGAGGGGGGAAAGGGGGGAGAGGAGGGGAGTGTGTGGGGGACAGTCGGGAGGGCCCTGATGGGAGGGGGGAAGGGGGGGGAGAGGAGGAGAGTATGTGGGGGACAGTCGGGAGGGCCCTGATGGGAGAGGGGAAGGGGGGGGAGAGGAGGAGAGTGTGTGTGGGACAGTCGGGAGGGCCCTGATGGGAGGGGGGGAAAGGGGGGAGAGGAGGAGAGTGTGTGGGGGACAGTCGGGAGGGCCCTGATGGGAGGGGGGAAGGGGGGGGAGAGGAGGAGAGTATGTGGGGGACAGTCGGGAGGGCCCTGATGGGAGGGGGGAGAGGAGGGGAGTGTGTGGGGGACAGTCGGGAGGGCCCTGATGGGAGGGGGGAAAGGGGGGAGAGGAGGGGAGTGTGTGGGGGACAGTCGGGAGGGCCCTGATGGGAGGGGGAAAGTGGGGGGGGGGGGGGGATTGTGTGGGAGGAGTTAGGGTCGGCACGTGCCAGCCGAAAGTTCAGACCTACCATTTCCACAACGATCACCGTCACAGCAGGTGGTGTTCTCTTACAGTATTAAACGAACGACGAGGCAAAATCGTCGAAGTGAAACGTTAACGAAACGAATTTTATTTCATGAGAGTAGTGGGTGGCATAAGCTTTAGGGTCTTTTGCTCTTGCTTTGAAAATAAATTTTACTTCCTGATCTGTAGGCAAATCTTCTTTTTAACTCTTTCCATACGAGCGGCGAAAGAGACGACGTTAACAGCGTTTCACCCTAATTACCATCATCAAAATATTGCAAGCGGAAGGCTCTTATACTGAAGACGTGAATGTTGACAAAGAATACCACAATTCTGACGACGGAAGCTAAAGGTTGGGTCATTCAGACACCCTCTGGACATCCGAGGGGTCTGTGTAGAGGAGAAGAGAGGACTGGCCGTACTGAGTGAGTTAAAACATACCTGCAAAATAAACTCATGTACGTGTCCATAGAACAAGAAGGGGTAGGAGTGTGATGGGCTCACAAAGATCTTATGAAATTTAACATAGAAAACGCTTTCTTCATCTTTGCAAAGAGAGTTCTATTCTTCCTTTTCTTTCTTTTCACCTTCTTTTTTTTTTCTAAATTCATTTTTTGATTTACACGGAAGCATAACGCATCAGAGTATCGGTTTTCAAAATCAATTTGAACAGGGAGTAAAAAGATAACATTGTTAGGGGGTTGGGGGGGTGGGGGACATTGGTTGAAAGAAAGATGAAATAACGTGAAATATAACTTTCAAAAAAAAAAAAAAATCAAGATTCTACAGCTTTTTATTTATTTATTTATTTATTTTAATATTTTACAACCATTCGAGCAGTGAATTCATAGTCTTTGTTTCGAGGGCTCAGTATATATATATATATATATAACACCAAAACCACGAGGCCCAATCCTCTCCTTCCGCCGAGCTCAATCAATGTACCCTGATCGAAGCCAGGTACCCGTTCACACCTGGGTAGGAGTGGGGGGAAAAGTCAAGATTCAAGATTTTTTTTAATTCCAGAAAGTCCCCTTGGACACATGGCACATGAAAAACAACAACAACAAAAAACAACAACAACAAAAACCCACAACAAAATCGTCAAACAGCAAACAATACATGGCGACAATGTATGTGGCAATGGTATCACAGTACACGACGGACTTGTAATTAAGTTAATGAAATAATGATGTGTTTAGAGTATTATCTATACACAAAGCATCCTGATTTCACATAACACAAACTGCACAAACAATAACTAACCCAGAGTGTATAGAAATCTAGCCACGGTCGAAGTGCCTTTACCCCCCAAGGACACAGCGCCATGTCAGAAGTGAAGACTCGAACTCTGATCACTGGTAAACAGTGGATCAGACCACAGAAGTCTGACGCCTGAACGATTCTAAACCCGGCACCCTTTGAGATATATATA
>NC_134882.1:14318940-14328940 GCF_041734735.1 Babylonia areolata
CACGAAAAAGTCGAACAACATAAGCACATGCACAATTAATACTTAGAGCAGAAACAAGAGAAGAAAGAAGAAGAAGGAAGAGACAGGGAGAAAGAGACAGACAGAGAGGCAGACAAGACAGAGAGAGAGAGGGAGAGAGAGACAGACAGATAGACAAAGAAAGGGGAAGGAGGGCAGGAAGGAGGGGAGACAGGGAAAGAAAGAATGGGGGGTACCCGTTATGCCGCCGTCCCGCTATGCCGCCGACCCGCTATGCCGCTATCCCGCTTTATTCCCTTTCGCTTTTCATCACATGCGCGTGAAAAGTGATATATGACAGTAGCAGTTTTCACAAATGACGTATATTATGATGTAAACATTGAATGACACTAAAACTCGCCATTTAGAGGCGGGCTCGTGCAAATGCAAACTAAATGATAAAAAATATGTATTCAGGACAAATGTAATACTTTCGATTTTCTACATTTTTAATGAGAAACAAAACCAATAACAAGCAAAAAGAAAAAAATGTGCTAGAAACGAATTTTAAAGGAAAGTTTCTTGTACAGATCATTTCTCCAGTAGTATCTATAGCCCAAAACAAGGAAATGGATTCGCGAATGCATACGTTTGGACCCAGTTGCGCCATTTGTGACGTTACTGTGACCCAAATGTCAAATAAAAAGGGAGATTATTAGTATGGCTTGCCCATCTTGTTTTGTCTTTTTTGTGACAAAAGACAATCCGTAAACGGGTCGGCACAACGGGTCGGCGGCATAGCGGGTCGGCGGCACAACGATACGCTCCCGAAAGAATAAATAGAATTGAGAGAGATAGAGAGGGACAGAAACAGAGGTAGAGAGACAAAGACAGAGAGAGAGAGAGAGAGAGGGGGGGGGGGGGGTTTGAAAGGAAAAGGGAGATTTAAACAAAAAAGTGATAAATTCTTTATATCCGTGGTCTTCTATGTGCGTTCATTCCCTAGTCACAACACTCAGATATTTAAATCTTCTTTTTTTTTCTTAAAAAAAAAGAAGAAGAAGTCATAATTAGTCCTCAACAATTTAAACGTCACACTGAGGCGCAGTGTCTGCAATCGGCAAAGCGTTGGACTTTGATCCACCGCTCACCAGTGACTGCAGGTTTTTGAGAGGCTCCTTTTCGGCATTTGTATTTGTATTTGTATTTCTTTTTATCACAACAGATTTCTCTGTGTGAAATTCGGGCTGCTCTCCCCAGGGAGAGCGCGTCGCTACACTACAGCGCCACCCATTTTTTTGTATTTTTTCCTACGTGTAGTTTTTTTGTTTTGTTTTTGTTTTTCTATCTTAGTGGATTTTTCTGCAGAATTTTGCCAGGAACAACCCTTTTGTTGCCGTGGGTTCTTTTACGTGCGCTAAGTGCATGCTGCACACGGGACCTCGGTTTATCGTCTCATCCGAATGACTAGCGTCCAGACCACCACTCAAGGTCTAGTGGAGGGGGAGAAAATATCGGCGGCCGAGCCGTGATTCGAACCAGCGCGCTCAGACTCTCTCGCTTCCCAGGCGGACGCGTTACCTCTAGGCCATCATTCCACATGGTGTTGTGCAGTCATTTTTTGGGGAAAGGCACTTTGCTCCGAGTTTCTCCACTCCACACTAGTGACCCCCCAGCTGTGAATGTGTACCTGACTTCGAGTTGGGGGGAAAAAGTTAAAACGGCGGAAGGACATGACTAGGCTCCAGCCCTACTTCCTATGCCGAGCCATAGACGAATTATATATATATATATATATATATATATTTTTTTTTTTTTTTTAAATTTATTTATTTTTATTTTTTTTTGCTACTCCATCATCTGCACCGTTTCTGTGGCATTACTTCCACGCCGCTCATTCCGATTCTCCCCTCCAAACACGGCCACACCCAGGTTTGTCTGTCTCTGGCCCAGCGCCGATCGTCCATAGGGAACCACCATCGATGTTAGGTCGCCAGGAGGCCACACACCAGAGGAGACACCCTGCACAGCTGCTGAGTCACTTCGGTAGTGTCTGTTCTGGTTTGGCGTACTTAGGGCACCACCTGCTAAGCCCCCCCCCCCCCCTACCACCCCCACTCCCCTCCCACCCCCCTACTGACGACAATAAGGGCTTAGTGGCGGAGCCAGACTGAGTGAGCGTCTCCCCCAGAGTGGAGATCGCCACCACCTCACCTCCAACAACATTTCCCCATGAATCGCCCAACACTGAAGACCTTGACAAGACCCGCTCCAAACGCAGAAGAAAGTGGACATGAATTCACCGCCAATAAGGCTGTAAATAGGCTGATGGAGTCTCCCGTCGGGCCGACAGATGAGTAGGCAGGCAGGCTTATCTGTCGGTGTGTGTCCTCATATACGAGAAGACGCCAGTTCTGGGTGCGCAGCACTTCCCACAGGTGTTGCAAGGGAAAACGTCTCCAGAAGTTGAGCCCTGCTTCCTTCGCTCACGTTTCTCCTTAATGGCCAGCGTTCTCTTGTTTTCAAACGTCTTTATGCCACCAGAGCACAACATCCTCCAGCGAGAGCGGTCAAGGGCATCAGTTTCCCAGGAAGCGATGTCTATGTCACAGGCTTTGAGGTTTGTCTTCAAGGTGTCCTTGAAGCGCTTGCAGGGTCTTCCAAGTTCGCGGTGGCCTTCCTTCAGCTGGCCATACAAAAGCATCTTCGGGATCCTGCAAATAGGCTATGAGACCTTTAACTACCATACTATTTAGTGGTGTTTTCAATTGTTCATCAGGTGTATAAATGAAAGATGATCACCTGCTTGTAATTACATAATCACCCCGCTGCTGTTTTTAACCTGGACATTTACGTTCACAGAAAACAACAACAACAACAACAACTAGCATTAATTACAGAGTAATTTCCCTTTTTTACTATCTGCACCAAAACGTTTGCAAAATAAATAAAAATTCCATGCTTAGCAAAAGAAGTTCCTGTTTGAACAAAAAAATGATAATAATAATGTATAATAACAAACAATATTATTGATAATTACAAATACAATTTTTGTATGTCCGCCTGTATGTATATATGCATTCATTAAATGTTAAACTTGAATAAAAATGTTTATTAAAAAAAAAAGAAAAAAAAAGTGGAATTATGACATAGTTATTATGGAGTGCCAGTATTGGTTTGATTATTTCCATGTTGTTTAGTTGATTGTGTAATTTATATACAAAATAAAACGGTGGTCGACCCAAGAGAGTCCGGGCAAACCTAAAAAAAAAAAAAAAAAAAAAAAAAGATAATAATGACTCCTCTTGTTGTTGTGTCAGAATAAGAGGTCAAAGTGCCAAGTTTAGAGAATGCAAAAAATATAAATATAACAGTAAATGCAGTTTGCATATAATTAGGCTTTAAAAAAAAAAAAGTGCCCATCCCAGAGGTGCAATATCGTTTTAAACAAGATGACTGGAAAGAACTGAATTTTTCCTATTTTTATGCCAAATGTGGTGTCAACTGACTAAGTATTTGCAGAGAAAATGTCAATGTTAAACTTTACCACGGACACACACACACACACACACACACACACACACACAGACAACCGAACACCGGGTTAAAACATAGACTCACTTTGTTTACACAAGTGAGTCAAAAAAAAAAAAAAAAAAAAAACCAACAAAATCAATTCATGTTATCACTCGTGCACTTAACGACCAAAAAGGCGAGTTAGTTGTTCATAATACACCCAGCCACTAATTAATCAACCTCTTCATGAACCAGCCACCTTTCACATCGCCAACTCATTCAAACCATTATCCCTCGCAGAGAACCCCCCCCCCTCCCCACCACCCTCCCAAAAAAGAAACCCACACAACTAAAATAAACAAAACACACACAAAAATCAACGATAAAGAGGCCAGCGAGGCCACATTGAAGACAAATGAGACACAGGCCAGAGACAGACAGACAGACAGACAGAAACAGAGAGACAGAGAGACAGGGGGGCAGGCAGAGACAAAGAGAGACAAACAGACAGAAACAGAGACAGACAGACAGAGAGACAGACAGAGAGACAGGCAAGCAGAGACAACAGAAACAGAGAGACAGACAGAAACACACACAGAGAGGGGGAGAGACAGAGACAGACAGAAACATAGACACAGAGACAGACAGACAGAGACAAAGAGGGAGAGAGAGAGAGAGAGAGAGAGAGAAGGGGGGGGGGAGACAAATGACTTGTCCCATAAAACGGAATAAAACAAACGATACTGGCAGGAAGGGAAGGACCCATTTATCTGATGAACACTTCCTCCACCACTTCCTCTGCTCTCCTCCTCCTCCCTCCTCTCTTCCTCCTCTCTCCTCCTCCTCCTCTCTCCTCCTGCTCTCTCTTTCACTCTCTCTGTCTCCCTCTGCTCGTTCGTTGCACTCGAGCTGTTTCGACAACGAAAAGGGCGAAAAACTAAACGGCCAAAAGAACTAACGGGATTGAAAAGCGCTCAAGAGCCCTTCCAACCACCACCCCACCACCACACCACCCCCAACCCACATCCCACCCCCCCCTCTCCTACAATACCACCCCCACCCTCATCCCCTACCTCCAACCCCTCCTTCCCCCCCACCCCCCACTCCACCAACCAACCACACACTCACATCCAAAAAAGCACAGACCCAAATCTACCTGTGTGTTGCTCAGGTGCAGGTCTCTGTCTCTCTATTTCCTCTGTCCTCCCCTTTACCCCCCCCCCCCCCAGCCCCCCCCCCTGCCACATCCCCCCTCCCCCCTCCCCCCCCTCCCCCACCCCGCACACACAACAAAACATAACTTGCACGTGCATCCTGTGTCTCCTGTTGCGACCACTTGTCGAAGCTGAGGGAAAGTTAGTTGGGGTAGGGGGAGGAAATAGAGAAAAAAAAAAAGAAAAAAAAAAGAAAAAAGAAAAGGGAAAGCAGGTTCAGTGAAGTGTGACCCGCTCACGGATCTTCCCCCAATGCTCTCTACAATCCGTCGCTGCGGCTGACTGCACTTTTCTCTCTTTCTCTTACCCTCCCTCCTTCCCTCCATCCCTCCCTCCCTCCCTCTGCCTCTCCTTTCCTTCCTACCCCCCCCCCCCTACCCCTTCCCCCCCTACCCCCTCCTAAAGACTTCCAACCCTCGTATTGCTGCTGAAGTTGTAGTAGTAGTAGTAGTAGTAGGGATAGGGGGTAGGGGGAGGGGGGAGGGGGAGAAGGAAGGAAGGAAGGAAGGAAGGAACAAAACGGCACTACCCCCCCCGCCCCCCTGCACCCCCCCCCTACACACACACACTCACACCTCCTCCACCCCCCCATTACTACCCCCATCCCTCCAACTAAACGTGTGCTCCATTAGCCACCGGTGTGCAGTGGTTGAATAGCAAGGCTTTTTGAACAAACACTGGTTCGTCTTCGAGGGAGGTAAAGATGGGGAGGTGTGTGTGGGGGGAGTGGGGGTAGGGTTGGGGGTGGGAGGGGGTATGGGGATGGGGGTATGGGTGGGGAGGGAGATTCAGAGAAGCTGGGTGGTGCCGGCGGGTGGAGGCGGAGAGAGAGAGAGAGAGAGAGAGAGGGAGAGAGACCCACAGAATATTGAAGAAGACGATGAGAGAGGGGGGAGAGAGAGACCCACATGATCTTGAAGAAGACAATGAGAGAGAGAGAGAGAGAGAGAGAGAGAGAGAGAGAGAAAGGCCAAGTGCTATGTTTGTGTACAATCATTGTAGCTGCATAAGAGAGAGAGAGAGAAGAGAAAGAGCCTTATTCTGAAAGAAAGTGAAGAAAAGGCTCTTTTTGTTGTTGTTCTTTTCGGAGTGGGAAGGGGGGGGGGTGGGAGGTGGGAGGTGGGGGGAATCGGGGATGGGGGTTGGGGGTGGGGTGGGGGTGGGGGGGCTGGAGGAGGAAGAAACTGAATTGTATTCAGGTGCTTTTTGTTTTGTTTTGTTTCATTGAGATTTTTTATTTGTTTGTCAGGTTTTGTATTAGTTCCAAATGGCTGTAATTTGAGGGAACTCTTGAGAGAGAGAGAGAGAGAGAGAGGGAGAGAGAGAGAGAGAGAGAGAGAGAGAGAGAGAGAGAGCAAAATGTAGTCAGTCCGGGAGAGTGCCGCTGATCTGTTGTTGTCAAAAGACTTGATGTGGAATCTGTTCTTTCGCGCCTCATGCTCAGTCTGTCTTCCTTTGTTGTCATTCTTTGCCGTTTGGTTCATATTCTAAATTGGTGATCATTTGCCCAGCCGCTCAAAAAGACATGTGAGGGTATATTATTATTATTATCATCATCATCATTATTATTATTATTATTATTATTATTATTCAAAGGGGGGGGGGGGTGAATACCCGGCGTCTGGCTTTTCTCACAAGGGCTAGCTCGGTCTCCAATAGTGATGATGATAATGCTCCGTGATTTTGTTGAAAAGGCCTTACAGAAAACAGGATGCATTCATGAAGAGAGGCTGTATTCTTTTCTCTTTTTTTCCCCCCCTATAGGAATAGACCACCCGTATTTTTACACCATGTTGGTTTCAACCAGTTCCTTGAGCCTCACGGGGGGATTTGGGGTGGGGGGGGGAACATATGGTAAGGGGTGGAGGGTCTATGTCTTCGTTCTGTTTGTTTGCTGTGATGTAATAATATGAGGGTAATATGATTTAAATGTTGAACTAACAAACAATAGCAGCATAATGATTATCATAGTGGGTTCATCAAGGACATTGTATTGAGCGAAGTTTTTGAAATGATAAGTTAGTGGAAGCATGGACAAGATGGTTTTAAGATTTCACCCCCAAAAAGCTACAACAACGACAAGTATTGTATGGGGGTGGGTGGGGGTGGAGGGGTTATTAAGGACAAAGTATTGTGAGTGACGTTTGAGATTCGTGTCGCAGAAGCATGACACTTGTGATGATGCATTGTTTATTGACATAATCAACATAAGAATTATATATATATATACATACATATATATATATATATATATATATATATATATATATATATATATATATATATATATATAACAAAACTTTTGATATTTTTCATTTATTTCCATCTGTTGAGGAACGAGCTGATAATTATGTGTAAATTGCAAGAATGGTAAAATGGTTTAAATATTCTCTCATACGCGCGCGCATTCACACTCATACATGCATGCACACACGCACGCAAACACACACACACACACATACACAGAGAGAGAAAGAAAGAGAGAGAGAGAGAGACACTGACACTGACACTAGTTTATTGAAGAGAGAGAGAGAGAGAGAGAGAGAGAGAGAGAGAGAGAGAGAGAGTATAGCTGAAACTCACCCATTTTATAAATTCATAAATATCACTAATGACGAAATTTATACTCAATAATTATATTTTGGACGGATGTGGTTAAACTCAAACAGTGTAGTTAAAAAAATCACGTCTTTTCCCATTCTTTGTCACAGTGAACATTAAAAGAAAATGCTGAACTTCCGAAACAGTCCTTTTAAACATTTTGTTTTCATGCCTGAAAAACTGAGAAAACATAACTTTGTTTTCTCGAAAGCTTGAGAAGCTGGTATTTCTCCGAACATGAAAAGATTGGCAAATGAATATAAGGAGGTAGAAATACCTGTTACTTTGTATTCTGTTTATTGATTTTATTTTTCATCAAACATCACGCTACATATCGTTTAACCCTTTCACCGCCAGTCAATTTAAAGTGCAAAATTCCATTGTGCTATAAAGACAGAAAATATGGTGTCTAAGAATAACTGGGGATTCTCCCTGTGTTGTGTAGAAAAACTGGCTTGTCCAACCACCGAACATAAACAGCAGTAGGTTCATGGATAACAGACCCATGATCTGGTCACCCTTCAGTGACATGGGTCCTCTACCTAGCTGCTGCATAAATGCGAGTTTGGCACTGAAAGGGTTAAGGCTCATAAAAAAAAAAAAATTCTGCCAATAGACAAATCCTTATGAAATCTATCTTATTCTGAGAACATCATTTTGTATGTATGTATGTAAGTATGTATGTAAATATGCATGCATGCATGTATGTATGTGTGTGCGTGCATTTTAACGCATTCTATTTCATTGATTTATGCCACTGATTAATCGATCGATTGACTGACTGGTTCATTCGTTCAACCATCCATTCACTCTGTTCAAAGTATTCTCTTTCCTTTACACGAACAGAGGAGCACACATGCTTTCCTTCCATCCATCCTTTCCTTCTATCCTTCCATCCTGCTTTCATCACTTCTTTCTTTCCTTCCTTCTAATAAAACGTATCGTTTATTCACGACCAAATAAACCATTGAGCCATTGTGTCCCCTTTTGCAAAAAAAGAAAAAAAGAAAAAAGAGAAAAAAAGCAGCAACACTACAACTACTGCTGCTACTATTACTACTACTACTACTACTACTACTACGACTGGACATTTGTTGAGCGTTTTCCTCCCTTAATTTAAAGAGAGCTCAAAGCGCTTTACAATAAACATTAAACACACACACACACACACACACACACACACACACACACACACACACACACACACACACACTCGCGCGCAATAACTCACAAAAGAAATAAAAATAAAAATAATGATTTAGCGCATAATAATGTAAAACAGATTCAGAGACTACGCGTATTACATAATTACACACACTACTACTACTACTACTACTACTACTACTGCTGTTGCTGCTGCTGCGACTACTGCTACTACTATACGACTACTACTCCTAACAAGATAACAGATAAAGAAAAAATGAAACGAAATATAACAATTCAAAACGAATAAACAAAATTAATAGATGAACGAGCAGCTTTTAATTCCTACAAACCAACGAACGTTAATTTAAAACGATGCAAGCGACGAAGAATCGACGAACAACGTCAGGTGATTAACTAGCTAATGGGAGAGCACTCTCTCTCTCTCTCTCTCTCGCACACAAACACTGCAGGCGGCAAGATGAGGGGGTCCTGTTATGATGGCCATTTTGTATTGTTTAATCGCCTGTCGACACACCTCAGCGAGTTCGGCTCCTTTTTGTTTTTTGTTGTTGTTGTTTTTTTGTTTTTTTTGTCCGCCATTCATTCTATAGATCGCGAAGTCTCACCCATCTCGAAGTCTTTACGTGTCGGTGAAATTAAAAAAAAAAAAAAGAAAAAAAAAAAGAAAAAAAAAAAGTTAGCCGCACATCAGACAGCTAGTTAGCTAACTAGCCAAGTCTCCGAGCTGGCTCCAAGTCAGTAGTTAACTTAAGATGGTGTGGCCATTGAGAATAATGTTTTTTGGGGAGGAGAAAGAAGCACAATGTCAAACGTATTTCACTTTTTTTGTTGTTTGTATATTATATCATTTTTTTCCCCTGGACTTTCTTGGGTCGACCACCGTTTTATTTTGTATATGAATTCATTATAACAATTCAGAGTAGATGGAAAAGAAAGGGGGAAAAAAACAAAAAAACAAAAAAAAAAAGTTTGGTCAAGGTGGACACATTTTCATCATGTGTAACAGTGCAGTTTTATAGTTTCAGTTTCAGTTTCAGTTTCTCAAGGAGGCGTCACTGCGTTCGGACAAATCCATACACGCTACACCACATCTGTTGAGCAGATGCCTGACCAGCAGCATAACCCAACGCGCCTAGTCAGGCCTTGAGTGCATGCTTACATATTTGTGTACCTATGAAAGTGGATTTCATTTTACGTAATTTCGCCAGAGGACAACACTCTCGTTGCCATGGGTTCTTTTTCAGTGCGCCAAGTGCGTGCTGCACACGGGACCTCGGTTTATCGTCTCATCCGAAAGACTAGATGCTCAGTTTGATTTTCCAGTCAAACTTAGGAGAAAGGGCGAGAGCGGGATTCGAACCCACACCCTCACGGACTCTCTGTATTGGCAGCTGAGCGTCTTAACCATTCTGCCACCTTCCTCCTCGCGCAGTTTTATAACATATAATAGACATTACACCTAGCATCGACATAGAGTTATGGACACTTTGCTTAGCTAACGCAATGTGGAAAGAACACAACCCACACATGGGATATCTTATGTA
>NC_134882.1:14331440-14341440 GCF_041734735.1 Babylonia areolata
TGCATGGGTTTATTCTGGTTCGATCCGTCCGGAGGTAAGTTCAATATATGTCATTTCTGATTGTGGGTTGATGAAGTCTTGCTTCTGTGCTTCCATGGAAATATGTAATTTTCAGTCACTGGAAATACCCCCGAAAGCGGAGTATGGCTGCCTATATGACGAGTGAACGTGGGAGTTGCAGCCCACGAACGCAGAAGAAGAAGAAGAAAAAGGTCACTGGAAATATGATGAAAAATTATATTACATTAAACATTCATTATACTGCTTCTATGCTTCCATGGAAATATGTAATTTTCGGTCACTGGGAATACTGATAAAAAAATATATTGCTTTAAACATTCATTATCTTGCTTTTATGCTTCCATGGAAATATGTAATTTTCGGTCACTGGGAATACTGATATATATATATTTTTTTTATACTTTTAACATTCATTATCATCTCTCTCTGTTAGATTCAAGACTGTTATTTCACAAACTCCACAAAGTCACATTTGAAATTGTATTTTATTTAGCTCAGTTGCTCATCTTAGATTCCTCTCAACATTTATCTGCCCCCCCCCCCCCCCCCCGCCCACCAATCCCCCACGTAGCCCCCCACCCCACCCCTACCCCCACCCCTACCCCAGACACACCTCCAACTCAATATACAATTCTCACCTCCTCTCCAAACTTTTCATCGTCAATTAATATATTATCATGAAAATATCAAAGTGTGAAAACTAATACCTTAATGAGATATCTATAATCAGCAGTATGTGAGACGAGACAAGATAGTAAACAGTTTTCATTTCTTCTTTCGATCACCAGTATACCAGTTGAAGCAGCAGGTCCGATTCGCCCGTTCTTGTTCTTTCTACGTTTTAATCGTGCCACACACACACACACACACACACACACACACGGGAATACGCGAATCTGGGTGACACCCATGGAAGCCCAGATAAGCCCAGCTTGCAATTTTTGTTCAGCATGCACGTTACAAGTTCGCGAGGTCACTGCAAGAATTGCGTGTGATGGATGCTTTTTTTTTTTTCGTCAAGTTTGAGTGAGTTCAGCACGCTTCTCCAGCAACATCTTATTTTCTTCTTGCTTCAGAAGCCAGCTAGCTATTCAAGTTGCAAGAGCACTCCAGATATGATGTCACTGGATTAATTCATACATCAGATGTGTACACTGTGTTCAGAGGTTCGAAAACGATTTGTGAAAATGTGGACGCTGTCTTTCAAAGGATCTCTTTCCTGAATATGTTTTGTTTATAAAGTTATTATCATTATCATTTTTCAAGGAATACTTTTTAATTCCTTCTTCTCTTACCCACCCATTCGCCAGTTCCTGTATTCATCCATCAAGAAGAAGAAGAAGAAGAAGTAGAAGAAGAAGAAAATACAACAAACTTTCAACAGACATCGGTTGCTGATTTGAACGACTTGCAAAACTGACCTCCCCCGCCGTAGGGGTGAGGTGAACGACCAGTTGGCATTTCGCCCTTATTACGGCCAAGTTGTTCGTGCCGTGTGGTCTTTTCCGTGAAGTGTGGTTGTGGTCGAGGCGTTGGTCCTGTGAACGATATCAAAGTCCAGCTGTTCGAGGCTGGGGTCTTGGTTCGGTGAAGGCTGCATTGTTCGAGGAGGGGGACCCCCCTCCTCCCCCGCGCCCTCCCTGTGGCTGATTTCTAACCGTATTCTGAACTGACATCGTCTCCCAAACGTAACCACCCATTGCTGGTTTTCTTCATACCACGACCTCACCTGTAAAAGCCAGCGACAGCTTTTTTTCTGCTTTTTTTTTTTTCATTGCTGGTTGACTTTGTCATCTTGAGGACCAAACTCCACCGAGGAATACGGAGAATCAGACTTAATTAAGATACTCCCGCGTCGTTCGACGTTAGTACGATGGATGTCAATGCGTTATCCTTTGCCTCGTTCACAATCTCTGAGCCAGTTTGCTGCTGGAGTCACACCATCGTCTGTCGGCAAGTGTCAGGTCTCTCTCCACTGTTTGCCATCAGCTCCCTCTAGGACACAGGACAAGGAGAGAGACAGCTTTTTTTTTTTTTTTTCGTCATTTTCAGTTTCAATTTCTTAAGGAGACGTCACTGCGTTCGGGCAAACCCATATATGCACAACACCACATCTGCTAGGTAAGTGTCTGACGAGCAGTAGTCACAACCCGACGCGCCAGTCAGGCCTTGAGTGTATTGTAAACCCGCTCAGCTTGATCTTTCCAGTCAAACACAGGAGAAAGAGTGAGAGCGCGGGAATCGAACCCACACCCTCACGGACACTGTGTTTTGGCCGATGAGCATGTTATCCATCCTCCCACCTTTCTCACCTGTATTCGTCACCAAAGTAAAGACTGTGTGAAGATAGCTAACGCAAAGAAGCAGCAGCAGCAGCAGCAGCAGCAGAAGAAGAAGAAGAATAGCAACAAGGAAAAGACGACGACGACGACGACGATGATGATAGAAATGAAGAAAGGAAAGCAAAAGAAGAATAAGAACAAGGACCAGAAAAATGGAGAAGTAGAAGAGAAGAAGAAGAAGAAGAAGAGAAGGAGGGGGAGAAGGGGAAAGAAGAAGAAAAGGAAAAAGAAGACAAAGAAGAGAAGAAGGAGAAGAAGAAGAATGCTCGCTGTCAAAAAAACAATGTTCGTTGTCAATGTCCGGCACAGGAAGACAGCAGAGCGGCGTGGGCAGTCAATGGGCACGGCACGGGGGTGGATGGAGGAGGAGGAGGAGGATGTACTACGTGTGTGAGGTATGCTCTTTCTGACTGACCCATACCTTGTGCCGTGACCTCCTGTAACTGTTCTGTTTGTGCTTCTTGTCTGAAGTGGGTGAGCTGAAGTGCTGTTGCTGTGCCTCTTTTGTCCGTTGAACTCTTCTTCTTTCATCGTTCATGTATGGATTGGTCGGCGGATGGATGGATATGGATGGATGGATGGATGGATAAGTGGATGGATGGGTGGGTGGATGGATGGATGGGTGGGTGGATGGAGGGTGGGTGGATGGATGGATGTATGCATGTATGTATGTCTGTATGTATGGATGGATGGACGTATGGATGGAGATGGATGGATGAGTGGATGGATGGATGGATGGGTGGATGCATGAGTGGATGGATGGATGGGCGGATGTATGTGTGGATGGATGGATGGGCGGATGTATGTGTGGATGGATGGGTGGGTGGGTGGGTGGATGGATGGATGTGTGGATGGATGGATGGATGGGTGTGTGGATGGATGGATGGATGGATGGGTGGGTGGGTGTATGTGTGAATATTTGTATGTATGTATATGTATGTATCTACGTACCTACGTTACGTGTGTAATGTATGTATGTATGCATGCAAAATGAACAACGTAGTATATATGTGTATCTATCTATACGTGTATGTATTGATGTGTGTATGTATCTAAGTCTTGTATCTATCCACGTAAGTGGGGGCAAATGACTCGACATTCAAACGATCTCAATACTTTCTCAATCTGTGCTCTTCACTGTGGTCGATGAACAATAACAGCAACAAAACCCGTCCTTGTATAAACTAGCCTGTCTACGCATCGCGGAATCAACAACAGTAACAACAAATACAACTGCAATTTGTCCCTGAATAAACTAACCCGTCTATGCATCACGGGATCAACAACAACAACAGCACCAACAACAACACCCACAACAACAACAACAACACCCATAACACAAAACTATCCCTGTATAAACTAGACCGTGTATGCACCATGGAATCAACAACAACAATACTAACTACTAACCCCCGTCTATACATCACGAGGGGAGACGGAAGAAGGGAGGGGTAGGGGGTGGGGTGGGGGGGTAGGGGGGCAGGGAAGACACCATCTCTCATCATAGAACCCCGTCCCCCCCCCCACCCCCCAACCCCACCCCACCCCCACTCCCCCGGCCCCACCACACACACCCTGTCCCAACGAAAAAGGCACCGACTAAAAATCCCTCACCAAAGTCCTCCTTCACCGCCAACCCCCCCCCCCCCCCCCCCGCCCCCTTTTCCCACCACCCCCATCCAACCTCTCACTTCTTCTCTCTTCTCTTCCCTCCTTCCCTCTACTCTGATCTCTGTTCCTTTGGAGTCGCCCTCATCTTATCTCCCACCACCACCACCACCCCACCACCCACCACCCACCACCCTATCCACCCATCTCTCCTTTCTCCCCCTTTAAGGCAGAAGGAGAAGGGGTGTAGGGGAGTGGTGGGGGAGGGGTGTGTATGTGTGTGTGTGTGTGTGTGTGGCGAGGGTTGGGGGGGGGGGGGGGGGGGGGGGCGAGTGGGTGGATGGGCAGCAAGGGGGAGATGGGCGGGAGAGGGCGCGTGAGTGGCTGCGGGGGGAAGGGTGGGGTGGGGTGGGGGCAGGAGGGAGGGGGGACAGGGAGGGGGGGAGTCTATCAGAGCAGACGATAATAGTTCGCCCTCTCAGTGGGGTGTGGGTGGGGTGGGTGAGGGGGGTGGGGTGGGGGGGAGCCGTCGGTAGCTAATCAGCCTTTTTTTCTTTTCTTTTTTGAGTCGTAATTACCAACCACGCGAGACCAATTGATTGCCTTCTGCAGGGACACAACAATCTGTGCTACTCCTCTTGTGGTGGTGGTGGTGGTAGTGGTGGTGATGATGATGGTGTTCACCTGAAGAGAGGTGGGAGGGTGGATGGTGGAGAGGTGGTTTGTTGGGGGCAGGGGGTGGGAGGGGGGGAGGGGTGGGGATAGGGAGGTAGGGCGGAGAGAGAGAGAGAGAGGGATGGGTTGAGGGTGGGGGGGAGCAGGGAAGGGAGGGTGGGGTGGGGTTAGAGGGGGGCAGACTAATTAAAACAAAACAAACTCTCTCTCTCTCTCTCTCTCTGTGTGTGTGTGTGTGTGTGTGTGTGTGTGTGTGTGTGTGTGTGTGTGTGTGTGTGTGTTATTGTTTGTGTGTGTGTGTGCATTTCTCTTGTTGATGCTGATTTTTGATGGAGTTTTAAGGGTACGGAGGCTGAAGGGGAAGGGGGGAAGAGAGAGAGAGAGAGAGAGAGAGAGAGAGAGAGAGAGAGAGTGATGAGAAAAGAAAGAGGAAGAGAGAGAGATGAGAAAAGAAAGAGGAAGAGAGAGAGAGAGAGAGAGAGAGAGAGAGAGAGAGAGAGAGAGAGAGAGACGTAGGCGGACAGATGAATGGATAGATAGGTAAATACACAGACAGGCAGACAGATAGATGGACAGACAGATAACTGGACAAATATAGTTATACATACTTATTTAATGGCGTATTATATAGACAATGCGTCACATATAAGACATTACCTCATGCTCTCATGATTATGCCCAACGGACGAAATTTTGAGTGTGTAAGTGAAAGCAGACAAATCATTTTCTGTGATGGAGGGCTTGGGGGGGGGGGGGGGGGGGGGGGGGGGGTTGGGGTCCAGAATTATCCTGTTGCACTCATTCGAGGATCTACCCCCAAAATAGATATTTTCATAGGGTGCTGTCAGCAGTTGTATCTAGCTAGCTAGCTGTCAATAATGCAATGCAATGCCATACACTCAAAATTCTCTTCTCTCTCTCTCTTCTCTCTCTCCCCTCATTCTGTGTGTGTGTGTGTGTGTGTGTGTGTGTGTGTGTATATACACATATATATATATATCAGTCTGGTGGTCCTTTCTTTCTTTTCAAAAAATAAATAAATAAATAAATAATCCAGACCATTCCGCCATTTTCCACCCGAAAGCTCGGGTATCGAATCCCGATTTTACCAAACTGGTTTTCTTGACCTTTCAACCAAGTGTGTGAACAATGACCCTATGAAATTATACAGTGATAAGAAACTCTAGGGAGAGCTGGACAGTACAAGGTCTTCAGAGAAGAAGCTTCCCCTCAGTCGAGGGTTTCGGCCCTTAACTCCTTTCCAAAATAAGGCACTGCCTGTCAGTTCTTTATTTATTCAAAGGTTCAAGATTCAAATAAATTTAATCCTTTTACCCCTTTTGGGGTGTGGAGGATACAATAACAATATATACTCATTGAATCACAACTTCAGTCCAACAATGTCTCCGAAACACGCAAAAAAAACCCCCAAAACCCCGCATACCTACGCAAGCACACACACACACACACACAGGCGGTAATGATGATTTGCAACAAAACAAATCGAACTTAAACATACTGGCAAGTATGTTTTAGATGTAACAAAAGTTATACAACCTTTCCAAGTTTTATGAATTTACTGAGATTAAGTTGTGTTTTCTTCCCAGCACTGAATAAATTGCATGACATATGTGATCTATATTCATATGGTATCAATTTATTTCGAATATACGGTATTTTGGGGACATTCTAAAACAAAATGAAATTCATCCACAACAGTACCTGTATTACATTTCTTGCAAATTCTATTTTCTCTGTTTTCGCCTTCTCTTTTTCCTATTTCGATCTGCAGTTTATCCGAGTTTCTTTCTTTATGAATGGAGGCTGATAATTTATTGCTTGCGTCCCTTTGTTTTGGGCTGAAAAAGAGGAGATTTGTATTTGTATTTGTATTTCTTTTTATCACAGCAGATTTCTCTGTGTGAAATTCGGGCTGCTCTCCCCAGGGAGAGCGCGTCGCTACACTACAGCGCCACCCATTTTTTAAAAATATTTTTTCCTGCATGCAGTTTTATTTGTTTTTCCTATCGCTGTGGATTTTTCTACAGAATTTTGCCAGGAACAACCCTTTTGTTGCCGTGGGTTCTTTTACGTGCGCTAAGTGCATGCTAGCACACGGGACCTCGGTTTATCGTCTCATCCGAATGACTAGCGTCCAGACCACCACTCAAGGTCTAGTGGAGGGGGAGAACATACCGGCGGCTGAACCGTGATTCGAACCAGCGCCACTCAGATTCTCTCGCTTCCTAGGCGAACGCGTTACCTCTAGGCCATCACTCCACTTATTGTTAATGTACAAGGAGATGCGGTGATGAGCCGTACTGAGCGACACTGGACGCTTTGATGAGACGGTAGAGAGCATGGAAACACGAATTAGCGTCCTGCATGGAAAATTGAAATATCACAGTAAATAATTTTTATTTATCTCTTCTGGCTGATTTTCCCCCCGGACTTTCTTGGGACGACCACCGTTTTATTTTGTATATGAATTCATTATAACAATTCAGAGTAGATGGAAAAGAAAGGAAAAAAAAAGAAAGAAAAAAAAATTGAATACAGTGTACACTAACAATAACATCGCCATCATAAGTCATTATACTTATAATATATTGTTCTTTCTCTCTTTGTTTTTCTTCCTTTTAAAAAAAAAAGAAAAAATCAATTTGGTCAAGGTGGACACATTTTCATCATGTGTAACAGTGCAGTTTTATAACATATAATAGACATTATACCTAGAATCGGCATAGAGTTCTGGACTTCTGGCTGATATTTGATATTTCATGAAGAATGATTGTTGTCATATCTATTATTCTGGTTATGGTGGTGGTGGTGGTGGTGGTGGTGGTGGTGGTGGCGGTGGCGGTGGTGGCGGTGGCGGCGGCGGTGGCGGCGGCGGCGGCGGCGGCGACGGCGGCGGCGACGGCGACGGCGGCGGCGGCGGCGACGGTGACGGTGACGGTGATGACAATGCAGACTTTGGCTCATCTCTCTGCCACTGAGAAATCCCTGAATTCATCATCATCATCCTCGTCGTCGTTGTCGTCATCATCATCATCAGCAGCAGCAGCGTCGTCGTCGTTGTCGTCATCATCATCATCATCATCATCTTCGTCGTCGTCGCCGTCATCATCATCATCATCATCTTTGCAGTTGCGCTAAATGTTCCATATATCCCTGTCGGCCGAGCCAGTTGAGTGCAACTTTAGAACACATATCATAGAGTTAAACCTGACAAAACTCTACCGAAAAATCCACTTTAAAGGTGAAACAAATGCAGTCCTAGTTGTGTGTGTGTGTGTGTGTGTGTGTGTGTGTGTGTGTGTGTGTGTGTGTGTGTGTGTGTGTGTGTTTAAGTATGTATAAATATCTCTCTCTTTGTGTGTGTGTTTAAGTATGTATAAATATCTCTCTCTTTGTGTGTGTGTGTGTCTGTATGTGTCTGTCTGTCTGTGTTTGTGTCTGTGTTTGTGTGTGTGTGTGTGTGTGTGTGTCTGTCTGTCTGTCTGTGTCTGTCTGTCCGTGTCTCTGTCTGTGTGTCTGTCTATCTGTGTCTGTCTGTCTGTATTTTTGTCTGTGTCTGTCTGTGTTTGTGTCTGTGTCTGTCTGTGTGTGTCCGTGTCTGTCTGTGTCTGTCTGTCTTTGTCTCTGTCTGTGTGTCTGTCTTTCTGTGTCTGTGTGTGTGTCTGTGTGTGTGTGTCTGTCTGTGTCTGTCTGTGCCTGTGTCTGTCTGTCTGTCTGTCTGTGGGATGTATGTCAAAGCCCTGATCTCCGCAAAATGTTTTGTGCCTCAGCCTGTCTGTCTGTCTGTCTGTGTCTGTCTGCGTCTGTCTGTGTCCGTGTGTCTCTGTGTCTGTGTCTGTCCGTCTGTTTGTCTGTGGGATGTATGTCAAAGCCCTGATCTCCGCAAAATGTTTTTTTTTTTCCCGTCCTTCCTGCAGTGCTCTCAAGCCATCGGTTTTTTTTTCCCTTCTATTCTGTCTTCCCCTCACCCCCAACAGTTCATTCGAGAACTGTTCTAATTAACAAAGCAGTTAGGATCTTTGTACCGATGTTGTGGTTCCTTTTTTTTTTTTTCTCCAAGTAACTGATGTCAGCTATCTTCATTATGGTTCAATGTTATGGGTTAGAGCCCTTTTCCGTTGGTGAAAATGATCAGTGTGTCTCACGTACAGTGTGTGATAGTCAGTCAGTCGTGTCCGACTATAGCCATCAGAACAGCAGAGGAGGCAACTGCTGTCCCAACTGTGTGGTGGGCTAGAGTTTGATTACAGTGGAGAGTGTCTTGCCCAAGTTACATGCCCTCTCTCTCTCTCTCTCGGCCAAGAGGGTTTTTTTTTTAGGACAGTCGGCGTTGGGGATGGTTTCCAAAAGGCCAACCAGCCCCCCCCAAGGCTGCAGCACGAAGAGACAGTGCAGTCTTGAGAGTCATAGTCCTTCGCAAAAAGGCTAAGCTGTAAAAAAAACAAAACACTTCCCATTGTAAAGAAGAAACCATTGATCATACAGCTCTCACACACGTGTGGAGAGGGAGAGACAGAGAGAGAGAGGGAGGGAGGGAGGGAGAAGGAAAGAGAGGGGAGAAGGAGAGACAGAGAGAGGGAGGGAGAAGGAAAGAGAGGGGAGGAGAGACAGAGAGAGGGAGGGAGGGAGAAGGAAAGAGTGGAGAGGGAGAGACAGAGAGAGGGAGGGAGGGAGGGAGAAGGAAAGAGAGGGGAGAGGGAGAGACAGAGAGAGGGAGGGAGAAGGAAAGAGGGGAGAAGGAGAGACAGAGAGAGGGAGGGAGGGAGAAGGAAAGAGAGGGGAGGAGAGACAGAGAGAGGGAGGGAGGGAGGGAGAAGGAGAGGGGAGAAGGAGAGACAGAGGGAGGGAGAAGGAAAGAGAAGGGAGAAGGAGAGACAGAGAGAGGGAGGGAGAAGGAAAGAGTGGAGAGGGAGAGACAGAGAGAGGGAGGGAGGAAGAAGGAAAGAGAGGGGAGAAGGAGAGACAGAGAGAGGGAGGGAGAAGGAAAGAGTGGAGAGGGAGAGACAGAGGGAGGGAGGGAGGGAGAAGGAAAGAGAGGGGAGAAGGAGAGACAGAGAGAGGGAGGGAGAAGGAAAGAGTGGAGAGGGAGAGACAGAGAGAGGGAGGGAGGGAGGGAGAAGGAAAGAGAAGGGAGAAGGAGAGACAGAGAGAGGGAGGGAGAAGGAAAGAGTGGAGAGGGAGAGACAGAGAGAGGGAGGGAGGGAGGGAGAAGGAAAGAGGGGAGAAGGAGAGACAGAGGAGGGAGAAGGAAAGAGAAGGGAGAAGGAGAGACAGAGGGAGGGAGAAGGAAAGAGAAGGGAGAAGGAGAGACAGAGGGAGGGAGAAGGAAAGAG
>NC_134882.1:14346440-14353940 GCF_041734735.1 Babylonia areolata
GGGTATAACCTAGGGCAAGATCACTCTTCTTGTAATCAAATTCTAGCCCAAATAGTCGGGACAGCGTTGGAGGCATCCTTTGCTGTTCTGATGAGACAATAGCCGAATACGACTGACTATCATCATGCATGCAATGATCCTGTGTCCTTTTCTTTGCTACAGTGACGTCCGTTTGCCCTGGACAGGCGATTCGGACCCGCGCTTGGAGAGAGAAGGCGAAGGAGAGGAAAGACTGATTGATTGATAGATTGGTTGATTGACTGATTGATTGATTTATTGATATGGATACTTATATAGCGCCTATCCTCGGTCGGAGACCAAGGTCTAAGCGCTTTACAAACACGGGGTCATTTGCAACAACAGGCTGCCTACCTGGGTAGAGCCGACTGACGGCTGCCACTGGGCGGCGCTCATCATTCGTTTCCTGTGTCATTCAGGCACGCGCACACATACACACTCAGACAGACAGAAGGGGTGTGTGTGTGTGTGTGTGTGTGTGTGTGTGTGTCTGTCTGTCTGTGTGCCTGTTTATGTATGTATGCATGAGCATGTGCGCGCGCGTGTGTATTTTTAAAGCTCCACATCCCGGTTAGTACACCCTTTCTTTCAGAGAGAGAGAGAGAGAGAGAGGAGAGGGGGGGGGGAGGGGAAAGAGAGATGAAACAGAGACAGACAGAGACACAGAGTTAGAATCTGATACGCTAAAAATGAAAAAAAAAAATGCTTGCGATCAGCACTGCTAACTAACGAGCATCCATCATGAGCCTTGATTCCAGTCTAATTACCGCGAAAGAAGGATGATTATTATTATTGTATCTTAACGAAAACCGGATCAAAATCGCGTTGCTTATAAACTCGCCCAACCGACCAAACAGGAGCCATTTCAAGACGATGGAAAGTTGGTGTCGATTGCGATTTTATTCTGATGAAAACGATGAGAAAGGTCGCTGCAAGAACCAGGAGGAGAAAGTACAGTCACAAAGATAATACATGAATGAGTACATAAATAAATGAATTAATGAATACATACATGAATACATAAGCATAAGAATAACGAATAGATGAATGAATAAACGAAAGAAAGAATGAATTAATATATTGATAAATAAACAAAATCAATAATAATGATAATAATAATAATAACAACAATGATGATAATAACAGTAGTGATGATGATAATCATGATAATAATAATAGTAATAGTAATGATGATGATGATGATGATTATGACAACAACAACAACAACAACACTGCTACTGCTACTACTACCTACTACTAATGATAATAATAGCCCTCATCAAATGCAGATTGATCTGTCATTAGCGATCCACCAGTGTCTCGGGTTCAAATCTGACTTACTGTTTGTCAACACTGTGTCTGTGTGTCCAACACTCGGCTTATATCACAGATTGACATAAGTTTACATTTGGGCCAACAGCAAAGTGGCAGCTGTATTATCAGTGGTTTCTCCAGTCAATGGGAAACCATTTACAGCTTAGTCTTTTGTGAAGGGGACTATGACTCTCAAACTAGGAGGCAAAATTGCACTGGCTCTTAGTGCTGCAGCCTTATGGGCTATAGTTGGCCTTTGGGAACCATCCCAACGCCGACTGTCCAAAGAATATCAAAAAGAACAGGTACAAGGCCATCACACCATCGATCGCCTCAAAGAAATAAAAGCAGAGAGAGGGAGTGGCCGTAAGTCTAACATGAAAGGTAGAGCACGATGCCTTGCTAATCAAACAAATATCGGCATCATTTCCAAACCAACATTGCGCAAATTTCTTCAAAACGGAACAGAGTCTCTGTGGGATTTCCCAAATACAACAGACTGAGCAACACACTATACGCCACGTTCTTGGCATCAGAGATCTTTTCCCATCCCTCTTGCGGCCAGTCAGTGGCAGCCTCTGTGCGTGTGTGTATGTGTATGTTTGTGTGCATGTGTGGGTCTGTATTTTTGAGTGCGTTTGTGCATGCGCGAGAGTGTAAGTGTACACAAGTGTCAGTAGAGGTCTGTGCACGTGCGTGTGTGTGTGTGTGTGTGTGTGTGTGTGTGTGTGTGTGTGAGGGGGAGGTGGGGGGCGCGGGGGGAGGTGGGGTAGAGGATGAGGTATGTGAGTGTATGCATGCCTACACTGTGGGAGCAACAGGATATTGGAACGTATATATATATATATATATATATATATATATATATATATATATATATATATATATCTTTGTGTGTGCGTGTGTGTGTGCGCGCCGTGGAAGCTGTGATACGTAGACTAGAAATGAGTGTGTGGAGGAGGGGGGTAGAGGAGGTGCAGGGTAATGTGTGTGGTGTGTGTGTGTGTGTTGGAGATCATGTACGTTTATATGTATTTGACTGTGCTTTCATATCTGTGCAACTGCATGTTCGGTGCATATCTGTTATGCATGTGTGGGTGTATATGTGAATGTGTGTCTTCATGTTTTACATCTATTTGCTTATATATCATTTATTCACCACCTTTTTTTTTTTTTTTCTCAAGGCCTGACTAAGCGCGTTGGGTTACGCTGCTGGTCAGGCATCTGCTTGGCAGATGTGGTGTAGCGTATATGGATTTGTCCAAACGCAGTGACGCCTCCTTGAGCTACTGAAACTGAAACTGAAACCGACTGTCCAAAAACCCTCTTGGCCGAGAGAGTGGGGATGTAACTTGGGCAAGACACTCTCCACTATAATCAAATTCTAGCCCAAATTGTCAGGAACAGCAGTTGCCTCCTCTGCTGTTCTGATGGTCATAGTCGGACACGACTGACTATATATATGTCTGTGTGTCTGTCTGTCTGTCTGTCGGTCGGTCGGTTGGTCGGTTGGTCGGTCCAACAAGCTCCACTCACTCACTGTCTCTCACTCACCCAGCTCAGCATCCATTCGCATCTGCTGAATTGGTGGCCATCCTTATGGCTTTAAATCATCTTGTTGATATACCAATCATAATAAGTAATATCCTATTTTGTGTTGATTCTCAATCTGTCTTAAAAGGTTTGCTCCTTTTTTAGAATAATCAAAGAGAAGATTTATTTTTTGAAATTAGGTATTTATTGCACTCCCTATTTGTGAAGGGTACAAATGTTGATTTTTGTTGGATACCATCCCACACTGGATTCCGTTATAACGACCAAGCAGATAGGGCAGCAAAAAGGGGAGCAAAAAATCATATAGATAGTATAAAAGTATATTTCCCATTGTCATACAAGGAAATAAGCAATATACTAGAAAGAGACTTTTATAGGTGCTTGAATTCAAGTCTAAAACTTCGTCAGTTGACTCTCTCAGACTTTGGTCCGATTCGCAGACCAATTCTGAGCTTAGCTCTCAGACTATTATCAAATTCATTACGGACCAAGTATTGTTCTAATGTCAAGTGTATATGCTTTAATAACCTGACAATTGAGCATATAATTTTTCACTGTAGCTTGATGAAGCCTTTTGTACGCGAAAGTGTGTCTTCACAAGTGACTGAGAACGTTGATGTTTTTGACTTTTTGCATTCATTATCAGTTGTTTCGCTTGTCAGTTTAACGACTTCGCTTTTACGAAGTCCTTTAAGTAATTTCCTGTAACTGTATTTAGAGGTTTTTTTGTTTGTTTGTTTGTTTGTTTGTTTTGGTTTTCTTTCAAATTTCACCCACATTTTTACCCTCATTTGCCCAGTTTCCCCCAACCCTCCATTCATCCACATCTCCCACCCCTTCTAACCGATAATACTCAGATGTATTCATAAATACTTTTACAAAATGTCTTCAATCACCGATATGTGTGACGGGACATTAAACAAAAAATTCCTTCCTTCCATTCGCATCCACGTGCAAACCCATCGTCAAGGCCATTACCTCTCCAGCCCATCCCACCTTACCTCTCTTCCCCACTCCAACCCCCCCCCCCCCCCCCCCCCGCCCCCCCCCCAGCCCCCCCACTTTCATTTATTTGTAGGCTATAAACACTGTCCAGAATGCTCTCTCTGTGTCTCTGTCTCTCTGTGCCTCACAGTCTCTCTCTCTCTCTCTCTGCCTCACACAGTCTCTCTCTCTCTCTCTCTCTCTCTCTCACGTTCGTTCGTTCGTTCTCTCTCTCTCCTTCTCTCCCTGTCTGTCTCTCTCTCCCCCCCTCTCTCTCTCTGTGCCTCAGTCTCTCTCTCCGTCTTTTTCTGTCTCTGCCTTTCTCCGTCTCCGTCTCTGACACTCTGTGTGTGTGTGTGTGTGTGTGTGTGTGTGTGTGTGTGTGTGTGTGTGTGTGTGTGTGTGTGTGTGTGTGTGTGTTTCTTGCTGTCTCTCTGTCTGTCCGTCTGTCTGTGTCTGTCTGTCTCTCTCGTTTTGTTTTCCCTGTATTGTACCTTGAGGTCGAAGGACAGAAAACAAAAGGCACTGTATCCCCCCCCCCCTCCCTTTAAGCTGAAGACAGTACAGGACCAAAGTATTAAAGTGTAAAAGTCTCTCTCTGTGTCTGTCTCTCTGTCTCTGTCTCTCCGTCTGTCTGTCTGTCTCGTATTGTTTTCCTTGTATTGTTCAAGCTTTGAGGTCGAAGGACTCAAAACAAAAGGCACTGTATCCCCCACCCCCCATGTCACATGGGATTTTAAGCTGAAGACAGTACAGGACCAAAGTATTAAAGTGTAAAAGTGTAAAAGTCTCTCTCTGTGTCTGTCTCTCTGTCTCTGTCTCTTCGTCTCTCTGTCTGTCTGTCTGTCTGTCTCGTATTGTTTTCCTTGTATTGTTCAAGCTTTGAGGTCGAAGGACTCAAAACAAAAGTCACTGTATCCCCCCCCCCAGCCCCCCACCCCCCATGTCACATGGGATTTTAAGCTGAAGACAGTACAGGACCCAAGTATGAAAGTGTAAAAGTATCTCTCTCTCTGTCTCTCTGTCTGTCCCCCCCTCTCTCTCTGTCTGTCTCTCTCTCTCTCTCTGTCTCTAGCTCTGTCTCTCTGTCCATCTCTGTCTCTCTGTGTCTCTGTCTGTCTGTCTCTCTCTGCCTCACACAGTCTCTCTCTATCTCTCTCTCCGTCTTTCTCTGTCTCTCTCCGTCTGTCTGTCTGTCTGTCTCGTATTGCTTTCCTTGTATTGTTCAAACTTGAGGTTGAAGGGCTGAAAACAAAAGGCACTGTATCCCCCCCCCCCCCCACAAAAGTCTCTCTGTGTGTCTGTCCCTCTCTGTCTCTCTCTGTGTCTCTCTCTGTCTCTCTGTCTCTCTGTCTGTCTGTCTGTCTACACTCCATCTCGCTCACTACGATCAGCTTCTGATCCACTCTATTTACGCATACCCAGATTCAAACACTCGATTGTTGGCCGCCGTTCTTTTTCTGTCTCTGGACCTTGCAATTGGAATGAACTTCCTCTTTCGCTTCGTCAAGTCTCCACACTCAGCTCTTTCAAGTCTGGCCTTAAAACCCACCTCTTCCCAAAATAGCCTCCCTTCCCTGCCTCTTCCTTGTCTTCAGTTTCTCCAGTTTTAGAGTTATGCATGCGTGAGAATGACTGGTGCGAAAGCGCTTTGATTTGTCTATGCACAAGATTCAGCGCTATATAAATACCACAATTATTATTATTATTTTTATTCTCTCTCTGCCCACACAGTCTCTCTCTCTATCTCTCTCCGTCTCTCTGTCTCTCTCTGTCTCTCTCTCTCTCTTGTTTTGTTTTCCTTGTATTGTTCAAACCTTGAGGTCGAAGGACAGAAAACAAAAGGCACTGTATCCCCCCCCCCACCCCCCCATGTCACATGGGATTTTAAGCTGAAGACAGTACAGGACCAAAGTATGAAAATGTAAAAGTCTCTCCGCGACTAAGCCATTATTGTCGTTAGTAGGGGGCTTAGTAGGTGGTGTCCAAAGTACGTTTAAACAGAACAGGCACCACTGAACACCACCGAAGTGACTCAGCAGCAGTGAAGGGTCTCCTCTGGTGTGTGGCCTCCTGGCGACCTAACATCGATGGTTCCCTGTGGACTGTCGACGCTGGAACTGCGACGGACGAGCCCGGGTGTGGCCGTGTATGGGGGAATCTAAATGAGCGGCGTGGGAGTAATGCCACTGAAACGGAGCAGATGATGGGGCAGAAAAAAGAAAAAGAAATAAAAAGAAAAAAAAGTTGTGTCCATGTCTGGCTTGGTCGGTGTGGGGGTGTCTCCAACTGGTTCCATCATAAACGGGGTAAAGTGATCCTAATTTTACTTGATGATGATGATGATGATGATGATGATGATGATGATGATGGCAGGATCTCCCCGAGGACCATTGAAAAGAAGGTCCGACGGGCGCAATAGCCGAGTGGTTCAAGCGTTGGACTATGAATCTGAGGGTCCCCAGTTCGAATCTCGGTAACGGCGCCTGGTGGGTAAAGGGTGGAGATTTTTTTTTTTCCGTTCTCCCACGTCAACATATGTACAGACCTGCTTAGTGCCTGAACCCACTTCGTGTCTATACGCAAGCAGATCAAATACACACGTTAAAGATCGTGTAATCCATGTCAGCGTTTGGTGGTTTGTGGAAAGAAGAAAATACCCAGCATGCACACACCCGAAAACGGAGTATGGCGGCCTTTATGGCAGGGGTAAAAACGATCATCCACGTAAAAGCCCGCTCGTGTACATTCGAGTGAAGGTGGGAGTTGCAGCCCACGAGCGAAGAAGAAGAAGAAGAAGAGGAAGGAGGGGGAGGAAGGAGGGGGAGGAAGAGGGGAGGGAGAGGAAGAGGGGGAGGAAGAGGAAGAGGGGGAGGAAGAGGGGGAGGAAGAGGGGGAGGAAGAGAAAGAGGTGGAGGAAGAGGTGGAGGAAGAGGAAGAGGGGGAGGAAGAGGGGGAGGAAGAGGGGGAGGAAGAGGGGAGAAAGAGGAAGGGGGGAGAGGAATAGGAGGAGGTGTAGAGAGGAATAGGAATAGGAGGAGGAGGAACAGGAATAGGAGGAGGAGGGGGAGGAGGAACAGGAATAGTGGGAGGGGTGGGGAGGAAGAGGAATAGGAGTGGGGAGGAAGAGGAATAGGAGTGGGGAGGAAGAGGAATAGGAGTGGGGAGGAGGAGGAGGAGGTCCTTGGCAAAGAGCCTTCTGGTGGCTGTGCAGGCCGGTTCTTGAGCGAAGAAAAGCCTGCCTGCCTACTCAAACGTCGGTCCGACGGGAGACTCCATCATCTATGTGTACTTATATATTATAGCGTCTGTCCTTGGTCAGAGACCTAGCTTTAAGCACTTTACGAACAAAGGGTCATTCACACAACAGGTTGCCTGCCTGGGTACAGCCGACTGATGGACACCACTGGACGTTCTTCATTCGTTTCCTGTGTCATTATTCAGTCAGGTCACTCACACACACACACACACACACGCACGCACGCACGCACGCACGCACGCACGCACGCACGCACGAAACATTTTCACGTGTATGACCATTTTGTTTGTTAACCCCGCCATGTGCAGCAGCCACACTCCGTTCTTGGGGGTGTGCATGCTGGGGTATGTCCTTGTTTCCACAACCCACCA
>NC_134882.1:14358940-14363940 GCF_041734735.1 Babylonia areolata
AGAGAGAGAGTGAGAGGAGCGGTGTGGGACAGGGGGGTGGCAGAGAGAGAGACAGAGACAGAGAGAGACAGACAGAGACAGAGACAGGAGAGGACAATCATGGACTGCAGAGAGGTTACATTATTCATCCTGCGGCCCGTTGTTATATAGCTGCTGCTATAGCTGGCTGGCTTGGGGAAAGCTCCACCGATAGGAACCGTCCCTGCATCCCTCCGCCCCCCCCCACCCCCACCCCTCATCTTTCACCCCCCCCCCTCCCGTCACCCCCTCCACCCGCCTTTAACTCCTGGTTGCCTGCTCCCCACCCAATGCCCTCCCCTTCCCCCCCCCCCCCCCGCCGCCGTCCTACCCGTCCACCCTCAGGCTACCCCTATATAGCTTGCTCCGTACCCGTTTAAAAACCGTTTGGACAGGAGTCAAACAAAAAACGGATTTCTCTCTCTCTCTCCCTCTCTCTCTCTCTCCTCTCTCTCTCTCTCCTCGGGCAGATATCCTGTGTACATAAAAAAAAACACCCAACTTTTGTGAAATGCATATAATATTGGTTGAAATTATTGAAGCTTCCGCAATCATGTTTGTGCAAACAGGCTTATGATATGATGTTTTTACAAATGGAATTAGGTAAGAAAACTGGGCGTATTATGTTAAAAAGATTCTGTCTGAACATGGTTTTGGAATTGTGTGAATGTCTCAGGAAGTTGGAAATGAGCAGCAGTTTATTTCGGAATTTAAAGATAGACTTATTTGTTCTTTTAAACCAAAATTGGCATTCTGATATGGAAACTAAAGAAAAATATAGTTTTTGTTTTTTGTTGTTGTTTTTTTTTTCATTCAAAGGTGTATTTCAAACGGAAAAATTCCTGACAGTCATCACAGATAAGTGGCAAAGAATAAACTTTGCAAGATTTCGACTAAGGACACTTGGATTTAATGCAAATAAAAGATGGTTTCAGCCTGGGACATCCACAGAATCACCATGCCCTTTGTGCGCTTCTAGTGTAGATGATGAAAAACATTACTTGTTTCAGTGTAAATCATTCGACAGGGTAAGAGATAAGTATTTTTTTTTTCAGCCTGATGTAGCTAAAAGGCACGACATTGTCTCTGCATTGTCATCTGGTGCTGATCTTATAATACAGTCAACAGCTAAATTTATTGTAGAAGCACGGAGAATAAGATGTCGTTATACTATTCGGAACAAAACCAGAATAAATGAGGCGGATAACAATGTATAATATCTGTTATCTTGTGTTCAGACTGTAAGCCAGATAATAAGGTAGACATTGAAACATATCACTAATAAAATGGATGGTCGAGTTCTGGTGTTTTTTTTTTTGTGTGTGTTTTTTTCTTTTGTGTGTGTGTGTGTGTGTGTGTGTGTGTGTGTGTGTGTGTGTGTGTGTGTGTGTTTGTTTGTTTGTTGTTGTTTTTTGTTGTTGTTGTTTTTTTTGCTGAGGGTGTTGTATTTCAATGAAAGCTGTTTTGTTTTTCTTCGTTTGCTTGTTTTTGTTTTGTTTTGATGGATTAAGCAGAGTGTGTGGTATTGTACTTGTGGTGACATAAGAAATAATCACCCTTATCACCCCCTTGTCAATAGACCTATGCATGCAGGTAATGACAATAAATTATCAAAGCGTCGAAGCAGTGTCTCTCTCTCTTCTACCCCCAAAGGACTTGTAAATGCATACACAACAAAACAATTGCAGTCTCGAAAGTTAAAAAAAAAATAATCATACTACAGCTTTAACTGTCATAGCGTTTAGGTTGGATGGTCGATTCAAAGAAGCCGACATTTGTATCGTTTTTGAATATGCACGGAGAAAGTGCAAATTAACTGAATATGTATAGGTTTACTTTTCTTTTTTTCATACTTTTCTTTTAGGTTGATCACGCCGTGAGTTTGTCGAACGTGGGTATAACCGTTTTCGACATGAGCGTTTTCTATTGTCTTGCAGCAGGTTTGTTGCTGCGACTTTGATACATATATTCATGCTGTTTGGTTTGTTTTTATGTGTTAAACGATTATTCTGATGCGTCCCATGCCAATAGGACTGTAATGTCAATGGCATTAAAACATTTTTCAGTTTCAGTTAACCCCAAAGGAAGGTTTGGTATACGTGTGTGGGTTGGGTTCGGGTGGGTCTGGGGTTGGGAGTGGACACTGAGGGGGTGCGAGGATTTAGTTTTAGTTCCAAGGGACTACGTATGACCAGGTTGAAAGTGCGTATGTGTAGTATGTGTGTGTGTGTGTGTGTGTGTGTGTGTGTGTGTGTGTGTGTGTGTGTGTGTGTGTGTGTGTGTGTATGTGTGTGCGTGAGTTAGTGTGTGTGTGTGTGTGTGTGTGTGTGTGAGAGAGAGAGAAAGAGAGAGAGAGAGAGAGAGTGGTTGTGTGTGTGTGTGTGTGTGTGTGTGTGTGTGTGTGTGTGTGTGTGTTTCAGAGAGACAGAGGAGGGGGAACAGGCTGAACGCATACACACAGACACACACACGTACCCACACACACACACGCGTACTCACACACTCACACACGTACCCACACACTCACACACGTACCCACACACTCACACACACACACATACATATATATACACTCACACATATACAAACATACATATACACACACACTCACTCACGCATACACACAGACACACACACACACACACACACACACTCACGCATTCAAACACACACACACACACACACACACACACACGCCCGTGTCCCAGTGTCCTAGTGTCTCCGTGTCAGAACTGAACGAGCGACGCAAACTTTTTTTTTTTTTTTTTTTTTTTTTTTGTGAGAGCTCCCTGTTGTCTTTTAGTTTTTTTTTCACTGTTGACATTTCCGCAGGCAGTGTTTGGAGTTGAGTAATGCTGGCTAATGGACGATCCCGTATCGCCACACCTCCACCACCACCACCACCCCAACCCCCCCCCCCCCCCCGACCCCCACCCGGGAGCGAATCTTGTTCACTTGGGTTGGTTTGGGTCGTTTTGTTTTTTGTTTTGTCTTTTTGCCCCTTCTCTCTGTCTGTGTGTTTCTCACTCTCTTACTCTCTGTCTGTCTGTCTCTCTCTCACTCTCTCTGTGTGTCTCCGTCTCTGTGTCTGTCTGTCTCTGTCTCTCTCTGTGTGTCTCTGTCTCTCTCTGTCTCTGTGTCTCTCTGTCTCTCTCTCTCGCTCAGGTTCCTTTGAAGTTTCGCTTTTGAAAGACCCATCACGGGCAAAAGTCGGGGCGCGCGCGCACGCGCGCGCACACACACACACACACACACACGCACGCACACACACACACACACACACACACACACACACACACATACACATGCACTCACACACGTGCGCGCACACACACACACACGCGCGCGCACACACACACACACACACACATCTCTCTCTCTTTCCCCTCCCCCTCCCCTCTCTCTCTCCCTCCCTCTCTCTCTCTCTCTCTCTCTCTGTCTCTCCATCTCCCTCTCCCCTCTCTCTCTCTCTCTCTCTCTCTCTCTCTGTGCTCAAAACACGCGCACATATGTACCTCCTGCTGTTGCATTGTTCAGACGAGCAAGTCCTTTTCTGGGTAAACAAGGAAAAACAGAGCTGGGGGTTGGTGGGGGTGGAGTGTGAGGGGAGGTTAGCCGGAGGGCTAAACGGTGATTCTTTGAGACAGACCCCATGGATGATTCATTCGTTGCATTTTGGCATCCAGTTCCCAAATCTGTCACGGTTGTGACACAACCCAAAGAAAACGAAAAAAAAAGAAAAAAGAAACGATTAAAAACAAAACAAAACAAAACAAAAAAAAAGCAATAACAACAGTTTTCAGTTTCAGTTTCAGTAGCTCAAGGAGGCGTCACTGCGTTCGGGCAAATCCATATACGCTACACCACATCTGCTAAGCAGATGCCTGACCAGCGGCGTAACCCAACGCGCTTAGTCAGGCCTTTTTTTTTTTGAGAGCTCCCTGTTGTCTTTTCACTGTTGACATTTCCGCGGGCAACAACAACAACAACAACAACAACAAAAAACCGACACCAAAAAAAACAACAACAAAAAAACAAACCATCACTGAGACAAATCTTAAATCTACAAAAATGTACGAACGCACGAGTGAATAAAAAAAAAAGTAGAAATAATGAAGAAGAAAGACAGAGAGACAGAATTGAAAAAGATAAATAGAATGAAAATAAAAAAAAGAAAGAAAGAAAGAGAGAGAGAGAGAGAGAGAGAGAGAGAGAGAGAGAGAGAGAAAGACAGAAAAAAAGAATGATAAAAGAAAGAAAGAAAGAGAGAAAGCAGAATGACAAGAGAGAGAGAGAGAGAGAGAGAGAGAGAGAGAGAGAGAAAGACAGAAAGAAAGAATGATAAAAGAAAGTCTGACAGACGGAATGAAACAAAAGAGAGACTGAAGGAAAAAAAAAGTCAGAGTAAAAAACAAACAGGATTTAAAAAAAAACAAAAACAAAAAAAAAACCCGAAAGGAAAAGGAATACAATACCAATAATAAGAAAACAAATGCGCGAAGAAAGAAAGACAAGACTTTCGTTTGTAGATGACATTAACAAGACGAGTTTGAATAAACAAGGTTGTCTGAAATATTTTTCTGGAATTAATTGTTCTCTGATATCTCTCAATTCTGCACAATCTACAGAGAGACAGAGAGAGCGAGAGAGAGAGTTTCGGCTGTCTTATAGTTATAAAAAAAACCCAACACATTTCGTTTACGCATGTTAGAGAAACGACTTCTATCTGCAGCCAAGAACCAATACCTGGTTGATCATCGGCCGAGGAAATTCAGAAAAAAAAGATTCTGTGTGTGTGTGTGTGTGTGTGTGTGTGTGTGTGTGTGTGTGTGTGTGTGTGTTTGTCTGTCTGTCTGTGTCTGTGTCTCTGTGTGTGTCTGTGTGTTTGCGTGTCTGCGTGCGTGCGTGCATGAATGTATGAAATATATGTGCAGCAGTTTCTGGCAGCCATTTGGTAAAGTAACACAGGAGTTGATCATGCT
>NC_134882.1:14368940-14373940 GCF_041734735.1 Babylonia areolata
GGGGAAGAGTGTGAGTGTGTGTGTGGTGGGAAGGGTGGGGGGGGGGGGCAGTATTGGGAGGGCGGGGTGGGGGTGGGGGGGGTGATGGGGGGGATGGGGGAGGTATTTGTTTTGCCGCGCACGTGCAACAGGGAAGGGACAGGATTCGTGCTTCATGTCATGTTTTTTTGTGTGGGGTTTTCTTTTCATGCTTTGCGCCTGCCCTTCCCTCTCTCTCACACGACTCTCTCTCTCTTTTTTTTAAAATTAATTTTATTTATTTCAGTTTCTTTACCAGGGTGGTGGTGGGGTGGTGGCCTCACAGACGACCCTAGACTGTATTCGCAGGCTGTTACCAGCCTGTTACCCAGCACAAAATCTGCGGGATATAGCCAACACCCCCATCTTGTCACATCACACACACACACACACACACACACACACAATTAAGGGGTCAGTTTGTTTCGCGGTGAGAGTGTAAAAGCCCAGAGCATATATATAGACACCATTCGAGTGACATGCAGGAGCGAGGCTGCGCGCTTCAACGATCGTCACAAGTGAGGACAATGGAAAACAATTAGCAACATAAACACTGCGACTGTCACCGGTTCTAACATTAAAACTGATTTTTTTGTTGTTGTTGCTCACACCTTTGTACACACGCATAAACACACACACGCACGCGCACACGCACGCACGGACGGACACACACAGTGCACACACGCGCACACACACACACACACACACACACACACACACATACAGGAGAGAGTGAGAGAGAGAGAGAGACAGACAGACAGACAGAATCACCACGAAAATTCGCACTGACAAAACTTTTTGTTGTTGTTACTTTTATACCAAAGAGTATATATATATATATATATGTGTGTGTGTGTGTGTGTGTGTGTGTGTGTGTGTGTGTGTGTGTGTGTGTGTGTGTGACAGACACTGACACATTGCGTTTATCTATCAGTCAATCAATCAGTCAATAAATCAATCAATCAGTCTATCTATTTATCTATGTATCTCTCTATATCTGTAGGTTTGTCTGTGTATCTGTGTGTCTGTCTATCTATATGAAAGACAGAGAGAGAGAGAGAGAGAGAGAGAGAGAGAGAGAGAGAGAGAGAGAGATAATAAGATCAAGAAGAAAAAACTTTAATCTCAAGGCCTCCGGCCCCTAGAAAGAGGTAAAAAATATACAATATGGTGATCACGCAGCGACAACAAAATGTAAAATACGCGAGATAGATAGATAGATAGATAGAGAGAGAGAGAGAGAGAGAGATGCAGACAAGATTATGAGGCAGACAGATATACATTGGGGGGGGGGGGGGGGGGGGCTGGCAGGGGGGTGCATGGGGGGTGGGGGGGTCAGAAGGGATGTTATGGGGGTAGGATGGCAGGCAGGAACCGTTTTCATGCAAGATGAAGTTGATCACAAACACATCGCTGATTTTTATCTCGCTCTTGCCCTCCCCCACCCCCACCCCTCACCCCCTCTCTCTCCCTCTCTTCCCCCACACAGAAACACACGTGCACCGCCTGTTTTCTGATAGCATTTATGCCATAAATTGATATAAGGGGGGTGTGGTTGGGGGGAGAGAATAACTGGTCGAGGACATTAGCTTCAGCTTTAGGAATAAATTTAAACAGGTAAACATAAAGTACAATGAACAACGCTTGCATGCTCGCATGCGCACAAACACAGAACACTACCACACACACACACACATACACACACACACTCACACACACACACACACACACACACACACAGAGCGCGCACGCGCATGCACGCACATATGGGTGAGATTGAACAGATCAGAAACAATTTTGACTCGTCATACACACGAAGCCCCACGTTTACTTTTGAGTTCTCTGCTGTACTGTTCTCAGCGTTTGAGCCTGCACCTGACGACTGTGTAAGAAACGGTACGTGCCAAAAATACTCCCGTGACCTTGACCCCATCCGCGTCCCTGTCCAATAGGATCGCTTGGATGGGATTACCCCCCATGGTTACTGTCATCATGAACATGTCTTTGTCATTCATTTGGCATATTGCCTCCATGTATATAAACCATACTTTTTTGCGAAATAAGAGAAGGTTAAAACTTGATCCAAACTGTTTGAAACAATACCGTCCTGTTTCTAATGTACTTTCCTTGTCCAATGTTATGGAGTGCGAATGTGCTGAAACAGTTAGCTGCTGAAGCATTTGGAGTCTGGCAGTTTCAGTTTCAGTTTCAGTAGCTCAAGGAGGCGTCACTGCGTTCGGACAAATCCATATACGCTACACCACATCTGCCAAGCAGATGCCTGACCAGCAGCGTAACCCAACGCGCTTAGTCAGGCCTTGGGGAAAAAAAGGTGAATAAATGATAGATAAGCTTACACAAATAAATAAATAATAAATAATAAAAAAAAGGGTAAAACGTGAAGACACACATTCACATATACACCCACACATGCATAACAGATATGCACCGAACATGCAGTTTCACAGATATGAAAGCACAGTCAAATACATATAAACGAACATGAGCTCCAACACACACACACACACACATCACACACGTTACCCTGGCAACCTTCTTTCAGTCAGCCTTGCTGCACGTGATTCACGATTTCGTCACTGCCATGACGTCGGCAGGGCCAAGGAGAGAGAGAGAGAAGGCTGTGGCACAAAGGAGAAAGGCTGCTCGAAATGTGCAGCTCTTATCACCTCGTTATTGGAGCAACCCGCTTTCCACACACGGCGACATTAATTAACAAGCTTGACTGACCTGGTGTTCGTTTCCCCCAAGTGGAAGAGACAAGAACCGGATCGACCACCTGAGGACCAAGTGCACACACACACACACACACACACACACACAACCGAACACCGGGTTAAAACATAGACTCACTTTGTTTACACAAGTGAGTCGAAAAAGAACAGGACTCTTCGACGGGTGGAGCACTTCAGCGAATTATTTAACAGACCCACACCAGCAACTGATGCTTACAATACGAAAAGCAGAGACTGACTTTGATGTCGATATTGAACCACCCAATAGAGAAGAAATCATTTCAGCTGTCAGATGTCTCAAGAACGGTAAAGCTCCAGGACAAGACAACCTCAACGTAGAACTGTTCAAAGCGGACCCAGAGCCTGCGGCAAAAATACTTCAGTCACTCATGGCAGCTAGCCATACAGGAAAAAGAAGAAGATACCAGATGAGTGGACAAATGGTGTCACTGTTAAGATTCCAAAGAAGGGCACTCTAAGTAGCTGCAACAGCAGGCGTGGAATAACCCTTTTGTCAGTTCCAAGCAAAATCCTTGCAAAGATCATCATACAAGGAATCTCAGATGCAGTGGAAAAGCAGTTTAGGAACGAGCAGGCAAGTTTCCAGAAAGAAATAGGATGTGCTGACCAGATATTTACCCTGCGTAACATCATTGAGCAGTGTACAAAGTGGGAGATATGAACTTTGTACATTTCGATAAAGCCTTTGACAGCACCCACATGACGTATGACATTAATAGCTTTTTACACGAACTTGACATGCGAAGTAGAAAACACCGAACAGTTTCAAGGTGAAGCTAGAAATGAGGAAAGGATGTGCAATGTCATTCAACACTTCAACACGGCCATGGTGCGAAGTAACAACCGGGGGATCAGCCAAGAGGTATCAGACGAACTTTCCTCTCAGTACTGGAAGATCTTGACTTTGCAGACGACCTGGCACTGGTCTACCACACGCATCATCACGTACATGCAAGAGAAGACAACCCGTCTCAACAGCTTTGAACAGAAAATAAACCTGAAGACCAGCTGGGAGAAAGTTGGAAGAGTTCGTGACTTAATGACGCTGAGCATTCCAAACCCTTCACAAAACCAAGTACATGGAGCAGACCTTCCCACAAGAAGAAGCAATCGTGTGCTCGAGCAGCACTGCCAGACGTGAAGGGGGAGCAGGCAGAGGCATCAAGAGCTGTCTCAGCAAGGCCAGAATCACCTTCATATTGGTAAACAACGTATGGAGATCCACCCAGTACACCACCAATACCCAGCTGAGAATGTACCAGAGCTGTGCACTTTTCACGCTGCTCTTTGGCTCAGAATGCTGGGGGGTGAAGTTGTCAGCCTTCCCCACGAGAAACGTCCGAAGAATCCTGCGAATCGCCTGGCCCAATACTGTCTCTGATCAACAGCTACTCCCACCGGTGCAGTCATCAGAGCAATGGATACGATCATCATGAGAAGGTGGTGGAAATGATCTGAGCACGTCATGCACCGAGAGCAGGGTCACATCACCCGGACAGCCCTCCAGTGGACACTAGAAGGCAGACACAAGATTAGAAAGCCAGAGAACACATGGCGCAGAACAGTTGAAGGAGAACTCAACACCCAGAAGCACATCTCAGCTACCATTCAGAGAATGGCCCACGACAGACGCACACATGCTTGCATCCGCGCACACGCGCAAACACAATAAAATTGATACACACGTACATGCACAGATACATGCACACGCAGCTGAGTATGGATGTTTCAACATACACACACACACACACACACACACACACACACACACACGCACTCACACTGATTGCCGTGTAATAGAAAAATTAATCATTCAACAGGTCTAGGGGTCCCGGCACATAATACGCTGTGAATTCAAAAGCAAATCACTTTTTGCCAGCGGCGGTCAGAGGGAAGGGCGAGCATAGAAGGAGAGAGGATGGATGTTTCCTGAGTCACGACTGCACGTGATCTCTGGTCCTGTTGGTCCTGTCCTCACTGCACAACTTGGAATGAAATCTGTGACGAAAAAATACATTGGTAAATAGGGGCGGTGGTGTCGGGTGAAAATGATAGTAAAATAAAGTGAAATAGGGCAAAATAAAACGAAACAGAAAAAGAATAACAGATGGGGCATTGATACACACACACACACACACACACGCACACACACACACACACACACACATACTCACACACACACAAATACACAAACACACACACACACAC
>NC_134882.1:14386440-14388940 GCF_041734735.1 Babylonia areolata
CTATGCTGACTGTTTGCTATTGTATGTGTGTGTGTGTGTGTGTTTTGTTCTGTGGGATTTCTTCCTCATGTTTTCTGTGTCTGGTGTTTCTTGCCCTTCAGGTTTATCGCCTTTTCTCTTCTGTGACTACCATCTTCAGATCTGCAGCTTGTTTTGTTGCTGTCTTGGTCTTAATTTCTTCCATCTTGCTTTTTTGTTGTTGATATATTTCATCGAATCTTCTTCCTCTGGTTCTTCCGTTGGTTGTTGCCGAGTGTCCTCTTTTCAAACATTAATTTTGTTGTTTCTCTCTTCGTATTGTCTCCTAGTCCTCTTCCCGTCTCCTTTTTTCTCTTCAACTCTTCCAGTGTAGTATCTTTATATTTATATATATATATATATATATATATATATATATATATATTGCCATTTTATTCAACAATGGCTGGAAAAAAACAACAACACATACATGCATACACGGCCAGTCTGGATGTGTGCATGGTTGTCAGTGATGATTGTGAAGAGGGACTGGGGGAATGAGTGCACTCCCTTTTGAAGCGGGGTGTTTCTTCCCCTGCTGCTCTCTCACGGCCCTTTCACACTTCTGTCTGTGTATGTTTTCTATACGTGGACACTTTTTGTTGTTGCCGTTTTAGTATTTGAAAATGTGTGTGCGTATGTCTGGGTCGAATGTAGTATCAGTATCAGTATCAGTATCAGTATCAGTAGCTCAAGGAGGCGTCACTGCACTTCGGACAAATTCATATACGCTACACCACATCTGTCAAGCAGACGCCTGACCAGCAACGTAACCATCGAATCTCTAAGACAAGTGACTTATCGATTGATTTCTAACCAAGGCTGACATGTAGGAATAGTCAGTCAGTCTTGTCCGAACTATGACCATCAGAGCAATGACCATGAGGACAACAGAGGAGGCAACTGCTGTCCCGACTATGTGTGTTAAAATTTGTTATTGTTGTTGGCGGAGGTAGTGGGTGGTGGGGTGGTGGGGGTGGTGACTGCATTTGATTTCCTTTTTTTTTCTTCTTTTTCTCCCACCATATAACACACATTATGATCTAATCCTTGCTCGCTATGCAACAAAACAGTAACATGTTGTAAGACAGACACTCTCCCACAATGATCCAATTCTGGCCCCAGATGGTCGGGGACAGCAGTTCACCTCCTCTGCTGGCTGGCTGTGCTGGTGGTCACAGTCGGACACGACTGACCATCATACAATGGGTACATGACGAGGAGGAGGAATTTTGTTTAACTCACTCAGTACGGCCAGTCCTCTCTTCTCCTCTACACAGACCCCTCGGATGTCCAGTGGGTGTCTGAATGACCCGAACTTTAGCTTCCGTCGTCAGAATTGTGGTATTCTTTGTCAACATTCACCTCTTCAGTATAAGAGCCTTCCGCTTGTAATATTTTGATGGTGGTAATTGGGGTGAAACGCTGTTAATGTCGTCTCTTTCGCCGTTCGTATGGAAAGACTTAATGTCCCGTCACACATATCGGTGATTGAAGATATTTTGTTAAAGTATTTATGAATACATTTGAATATTATCGGTTGAAGGGGTGGGAGATGTGAATGAATGGAGGGTTTGGGGGAAACTTGGCAAATGAGGATGAAATGAGGGTGAAATTTGAAAAAAAAATCAAAATACAGTTACAGGAAATTACTTAAAGGACTTCGTAAAAGAGAAGTCGTTAAACTGACAAGCGAAACAACTGATAATGAATGCAAAAAGTCAAAAACATCAACGTTCTCAGTCACTTGTGAAGACACACTTTCGTGTACATAAGGCTTCATCAAGCTACAGTCAAAAATTATACGCTTAATTGTAAGGTTAATAAAGTATATGCACTTGACATTAGAACAATACTTGGTCCGTAATGAATTTGATAATAGTCTCAGAGCTGAACCCAGAATTGGTCTGCGAATCGGACGTTGTACATGACGAATTGACTTGAATATGACTTCCTAATCGTCCCGTGGAATTCGTTGCATTTGTATTGTAGACCATTTTCATAGAAAACCACTGTTCAAACCGAAAGGTTGCCTTGATTTTGGAAATGTTATAACACCAGGGGACATGGGGGAGTAAGTGGGGGAAACAATGATGTGTGGTGATGCCATCTTGATAATAATAATAATAATAATAATAATAATTATAATAATAATGGATACTTATATAGCACACTATCCAGAAATCTGCTCTAGGTGCTTTACAAAAACGCTTTTGTTAACATAAAACATAGCTGCCAGAGCAGCTACATGCAATATATTTGTATTTGTATTTATATTTCTTTTTATCACAACAGATTTCTCTGTGTTTAAATTCGGGTTGCTCTCCTCAGGGAGAGCGCGTCGCTACACTACAGCGCCACCCTTTTTTTTTCGGGGTATTTTTTTCCTGCGTGCAGTTTTATTTGTTTTTTCCTATCGGAAACTATAGTTTGTTTGTATTCCGAACGTTTCGTCGTGACTCATATATACCAGTTTGTTTTT
>NC_134882.1:14396440-14398940 GCF_041734735.1 Babylonia areolata
TACTATAACCATTCATTTTTCTATGACATACTTTGTCGTTCATCCATTCATTCACCCATTCACTCATTTATTTATCTATCTACAGTGTTGCAAAGTGATTTAGAAAACGGACAAATTGACTCTCTCTGGTGTTTGTCATCACAGTTCTGTTCTGTGAGTCCATGTGTTCCTGACAACATATATTTGTTGTTATTATTGTTGTTTTGTTTCTTGTTTGTTTTGGTTTTTTGACTCACTTGTGTAAACAAAGTGAGTCTATGTTTTAACCCGGTGTTCGGTTGTCTGTGTGTGTGTGTGTGTGTCCGTGTGTCTGTGTGTCCGTGGTAAACTTTAACATTGACATTTTCTCTGCAAATACTTTGTCAGTTGACACCAAATTTGGCATGAAAATAGGAAAAATTCAGTTCTTTCCAGTCATCTTGTTTAAAACAATATTGCACCTCTGGGATGGGCACAAAAAAATTTAAAAAAGAAGCCTAATTATATGCAAACTGCATTTACTGTTATATTTATATTTTTTGTATTCTCTAAACTTGGCACTTTGACTTCTTATTCTGACACAACAGCAAGAGGAGTTGTTATTATCATTTTTTGTTCAAACAGGAACTTCTTTTGCTAAGCATGGAATTTTTATTTATTTTGCAAACGTTTTGGTGCAGATAATAAAAAAGGGAAATTACTTTGTAATTAATGCTAGGGGACGTAATTTATCACAAATGAGTCTTGAAGGCCTTGCCTCTCTTGTTTTTGTTGTTGTTGTTGTTGTTTTGTTGTTGTTTTTTTTGCTGCCCCATCATCTGCACCGTTTCGGTGGCATTATCTCCACACCGTGCGTTCCGAGTCCTCCAAACACTACCACACCTGGGTCAATCTGTCGCAGTTCACAGAAACTATCGGTATTATGTCGCCAGGTGGGCTACACAACAGAGGAGGCCCTGCACTGCTGCAGAGTCAACAACATAATTATAATTATATCTCTTTTTTTTTCCTTTAAGTATTTGCCCCCCCCCCACACACACACACACACTCACACACACACACACACAGACACCTCCTCCCATCTAGCACCTCCCACCGTACTTCCCTCCCCTACCATGCCCCCTCTACACCCCCCTCCCCCAACCTTCAAAAGTCCCATAGCCTTACACGGCCCAAAGGGGCAGTGAATTCTTAATTCACTTTGTCCAGGGGGCTGAGTTTAGAAAAGGCGGGACTCCGAATTTCGTCCTACTTCCGCCTTTTCGACCTACTTCCGCCTTTTCGTCCGACTTCCGCCTTTTCGTCCTACTTCCGCCTCTTCGTCCGACTTCCGCTACTTCCGCTTTTTCGTTCTACTTCCGTCTTTTCGTCCTACTTCCGCCTTTTCGTCCGACTTCCGCCTTTTCTTCCGATTTCCGCTTGTTTGTCCGACTTCCGCCTTTTCGTCCTACTTCCGCCTTTTCAACCTACTTCCGCCTTTTCGTCCGACTTCCACCTTTTCGTCCGACTTCCGCCTCTTCGTCCGCCTTTTCGACCTACTTCCGCCTTTCCGACCTGCCCGGACCGAAGTCGCAGGCACTTGCATTCACGCGTGGGTTGGGGTGAGGAAAATCGGAGTAAAGCGCGCGCTAGTTCCGAATTAGAGACACTATGATAGAACTATCATTTTGTTATCACAAGGACCTACGGCGGCAGAATGGTTAAGATGCTCCTCTGCCAACACAGTGTCCGTGAGGGTCTGGGTTCCAGTCCCGCTCTCTCGTCCTTTCTTCACAGTTTGTTCCTCGAAATATCAGACTGAGCGTCTTAGGTCATTCCGATGAGGCGATAAGTAACTGAGGTCCCGAGTGCAGCACGAATTTCGCGCACTCGAAAAAAAAAGAACCCACGGCAACAAAGGAGTTGTCGAATGTCTTCTGGAAAAAAAATTCTGTAGAAGAAATCCACTCTGACTGGTACACAAAATATGTATGCATGCACCTCGCCTAGGAAGCGAGAGAATCTGAGCGTGCTGGTTCGAATCACGGCTCAGCCGCCGATGTTATCTCCCCCTCCACTAGACCTTGAGTGGTGGTCTGGACGCTAGTCATTCGGATGAAACGATAAACCGAGGTCCCGTGTGCAGCATCGCACTTATCGCACATAAAAGAACCCACGGCAACAAACGGGTTGTTCCTGGTAAAATTCTGTAGAAAAATCCACTTCGATAGGAAAAACGAATAAAACTCCACGCAGGAAACAATACCAAATAGAAGGGTGGCGCTGTAGTGTAGCAACGCGCTCTCCCTGGGGAGAGCAGCCCGAAATTCACACAGAGAAATCTGCTGTGATAAAAAGAAATACAAATAGAAATACTTCAAGGCCTGACTTGGCACCATGGGTTATGCTGCTGGTCAGGCATCTGCCTAACAGAAGTGCTGTAGCGGAAATGGATTTGCCCGAACGCAGTGACGCCTGTTTGAGAAACTGAAACTGGAACTGAATTGAAACTCTAAAGGATTGTTGATACGACATCGTTCTC
>NC_134882.1:14403940-14406440 GCF_041734735.1 Babylonia areolata
AGTGTGTGTGTGTGTGTCCGTGGTAAACTTTAACATTGACATTTTCTCTGCAAATACTTTGTCAGTTGACACCAAATTAGGCATAAAAATAGGAAAAATTCAGTTCTTTCTAGTCATCTTGTTTAAAACAATATTGCACCTCTGGGATGGGCACAAAAAAATAAAGAAAATGAAGCCTAATTATATGCAAACTGCATTTACTGTTATATTTATTTTTTTTTTGTATTCTCTAAACTTGGCACTTTGATCTGATATTCTGACCCAACAACAAGAGCAGTCATTATTATCATTTTCTGTTCAAACAGGAACTTCTTTTGCTAAGCATGTAAGTTTTATTTATTTTGCAAACGTTTTGGTGCAGATAGTAAAAAAGGGAAATTACTCTGTAACTTATGCTAGGGGACTTAATTTGCTTTAAACTGATCTTTCTCATCTTAAACATTACATTTTGAAATTATACTCAATACATAAAAAACTTGGATTTAAAAAAAAAGTGTATCACAAGTGTGTCTTGAAGGCCTTGCCTCTCTTGTTTTTTGTTGTTTTTTTTTTTTTGTTTTTTTCTAATCTGGGGATTTGCTATCAAGAGTTCCTTTTATATCCCCTGTAGATTATTATTATCCTTTATTACTAGTCCCTCACCCCTACCCCCCCACTGGCCGGTTCTGGCATTTTTCCGATACAGATTTCAACCCCCCTCTCCCCCCCCACCCCACCCCACCCCACCCCCCCAAGTCCAGTCTCAGTTTCTCAAGGAGGCATCACTGCGTTCGGTCGGACAAATCCATATACGCTACACCACATCTGCTAAGCATGATGCCTGACCAGCGGCGTGACCTTGAGGGAAAATAAAAGCAAAACGAATAAATGGATGCATCATTAAATTAATGAATAAATGATTAAACAAAAAAAAAAAAAAAAAAGATTTTTCAAAAGTAAACAGATAGATAATGAAATGAAATAAAATGCGGAAAAAATAAATAAAATAAAAAGAAAGAAAGAAAGAAAGTTCAGACTATCATCTTATCGAAAATTTTGGTTTTACACACAATATTCTGCTCATGTTGGTTTTTAGAAGATGAACAAATAATAAAGAGTGGTAACTCTTTCCATACACAAAGTACACAACTTCAAGTCAATTCTGCTTACGCTACCAATTCATCTAGCACACAGGTAAATAAAGGGTACATTGGAACAAACCCAGACACTTCCTATAAAAAAAAAAAGAGGAAGCACCGTGCTTGTCCTTAAACCGATCATTTGACATGTGCACACAGCAGCAATGACAGAAGAAATGTGCAAAACACAAATTAGCGTTTTATTCAAGACCTGGCATAGCCTCTTTAACTCTCTCCATACGAACGGCGAAAGGGGCGACGTTAACAGCGTTTCACCCCAATTACCAAGCGGAAGAGTCTTATACTGAAGAGGTGAATGTTGACAGAGAATACCACAATTCTGACGACGGAAGCTAAAGGTTGGGTCATTCAGACACCCACTGGACATGCGAGGGGTCTGTGTATAATATATATTATGAGAAGAGAGGACTGGCCGTACTGAGTGGGTTAATCCTGAACAAGCCACACAGAACACATGGACAATACAGAACAAACACATGGTTGCCTCGGTGGGTTTTTTTTAGAAGACATAATGATTCTTAACAAAGAGAGAGGTCCTTGCCCAGCTGTGTGGGGAGATTCTCTATGCCCTCAGTGAGAGTCATGCAGTGTGTTTCCCCTCCGTTCAGCAGTTCACAGCGGAAAGCGAAAACACTGAAGAGCACGACAGCACAGTTCCAAACATTTGTTGCTTGCTGTTTGTTTTATACTGGTTTACTGGTTTGTGTCCGTGTTGAAGCTCTTTTGGAGCTTGTTCACAGGTCTTCTCACTGGTGGTGGTGGTGTGTCCATCGAGATCGATGATGACCATCGTTGTCATCCAGATGGGGGATGGGGGGAGGGTGGTGGTGGGGTGGGGGGAAGGATGCTCATGAATTTATCTGTGAGTGCGCAGATGGCTGAATAGTCCAATCTGCGCACGAAATGTTCGCTGACAGTTGGGGCAGACAAAGACAGGCATATCATTGTCAGGGAGCTTGTTTGCCCGTGACTTTCTTCTCACTAATACAACTGAAAATACATACGTGGTGCAAGATGCCGACAGTTGTGACTAATAATAGCAATCTGGGTCAAATTTTGCAGGGAGCTCCTTCCAGTGTGTGTCGAGCCTGTTCTTGAAAGCACTGACTGATGGGGGGGCTGTGACCACACTGTCTGGCAGGCTGTTCCAGGTGGCTGTTACGCGCTGAACGAAGAAACTGCTTCTGATGTTGAGTCTGCAGTGTGATTTGTCCAACTTCAGGCTGTGCCCTCTGGTATCTCTGCCTTGGTAGTAACTGATGTGGGGGCGGCTGGTCAAGTACAGGCCATGCGTGTATTTGTACATGTCGATCATATCCCTTCCCCTGAGGCGGCGGTGCTCACGACTGGGCAGGTTCAGT
>NC_134882.1:14416440-14418940 GCF_041734735.1 Babylonia areolata
GTTTCTCCAGTCAATGGGAAACCATTTACAGCTTAGTCTTTTTGGGAAGGACTATGACTCTCAAACTAGGAGGCAAAATTGCACTGGCTCTTAGTGCTGCAGCCTTGTGGGCTAGTTGGCCTTTGGGAACCATCCCAACGCTGACTGTCCTAAAACCCTCTTGGCCGAGAGAGTGGGGATGTAACTTGGGCAAGAACTCTCCACTATAATCAAATTCTAGCCCAAATAGTCGGAACAGCAGTTGCCTCCTCTGCTGTTCTGATGGTCATAGTTGGACACGACTGACTATCATATATATAAGCATAAGCAGCATTGACTTGAAGACGTGTACCTTGTAAAATGGAGAGAGTTACCACTGTATATTGCTTGTTAGCAGCGCTAAAGTTTGCGTCAGAGCGTTACGACCGTTCCCACACAATTCTGCACTAATTCCGTACGACCTTTGAAACGTTCTTCATAACGCCGAGAGAACTTAGCGCTGCTAAGATCATTTAGTTATGGAAACCCACCACTAGTGGGGTTGTTCGATGGGGGTTGGAGTCCTGGGTGTTTGTCCTCTGGGGTGGGGGGTGGCGTGGGGTGTTGGGGATGGAGTCCTGGCTTTTTCATCGTAAAAGTTTAGTTTAATGACCTCTTCTTCTCCTTCTTCTTCTTCGTTCGTGGGCTGCAACTCCCACGTTCACTCGTTTGTACACAAGTGAGCTTTTACGTGTAGGGTGGACATTTTTCCCATCTCCCAGGTCAACACATGTGCAGACCTGCTAGTGCCTGAACCCCCATTCGTGTGTATACGCAAGCAGAAAGATCAAATACGCACGTTAAAGATCCTGTAATCCATGTCAGCGTTTCGGTGGGTTATGGAAAACAAGAACATACCCAGCATAGACATCCCAGAAAACGGAGTATGGCTGCTTACATGGCGGGGTAAAACAAAACAAAACAAAAAAAAATAACGACCTATGATAAGGCCAAGTTGTCCATGGCTTGAGCCTTGGTTCGGTGAAGGCTGCGTTGCTGGAGGGGGAGGGGGAGGGGGACGGGGATGTGAGGGGAAGGGATGGGAATCCTGGGAGGTTTTCCTCAGGGTGTGAGGTCCGTTCCAAGCGAGAAGTTCTGTCCAGGCCTTTCGTGTCGTAGAGACTAGAGTTTTAATGACCCATTGGGTATTCAGTTCAGTTTAGTTCAGTTCAATTAATGATGATAGTAATTGTAAGAATAATGATAAGAAGAAGAAGAAGAATGATAATGATGATAAAATACTCCCTCCTACAATAACAACTACTTCAACTACTACTACTGATAAATATAACAGAATAAATTGTAACAATATTGTTATGTATTATGAATAAATAAAGGAATAGATAGATAATGATACATACATACATACACACTGGCATGGTGGTCCAAGGCAGAAGTTCTGTGCAGGCCTTTTGTGTCATAGAGACTAGAGTTTTAATGACCCATTGGCTGTTCAGTTCAGTTCATCTCAGTTCAATTAATGATGATAATAATATTAGTAATAATGATAATGGTAATGATGAGAAGAAGAAGAAGAAGAAGAATGATAATGATGATAAAATACTCCTCCTCCTCCTACAATAACAACTACTTCAACTACTAATAATTCTACTACTGATAAATATGATAGAATGAATCATAACAATATTGCTATTTATTCTGAATAAATAACGGAATAGATAGATAATGATACATACATACATACATACATACATACATACATACATACATACATTATGAGCGTGTCCCATTTTCCTTCTTGTTTTTTGATTCGATCTTTTGCCTTCTACTTACCTCATTCCCCCGCACTATGTCTAATTAATGTACTTATCTTTTACCATCAACATTATCATTAGCATCAGCATTAGCATTATCGGCTATGACGCACTTAACGAATAAGACCCAAACGTCGTTCAGGTACTCGGGTCGAACAAGAAGCTTGGAACCTTCTTTTGCTTGTGCGTCTTGTCCCCTCCGACGGTTCGTTTTCATGGGGCACGGCAGGGAAAGCACTTTACATCAGAGGAGAAAAAAAAAAAAAAAAGAAGAAGAAAGAAAAAACAACCGAAGTCTGTCTCGCAGCAGCAGAGCGATTGGTCTCCCCTTCCCCCCCGATATCCATACCCACTGAGACACCGGGGTTCCACGAGCAGGGAGCAGAAGCGCCAACGCCGGCCGCTGTGGGACAGGTACACAGAGAGAGAGAGAGACAACAGAGAAAGCGGCAGACGGGGAGAGAGAAACAGAGAGTGCGGGGGGAAAATGGCTGAGGATGAATTTTTCATGCCCCCATCTTGCAGAGGGGAGACACAGAGAGAGAGAGAGAGAGGACTACTATTGCTGCGAAGCGATGGCTGCTCTGCAAATGAAGTTTAAAAAAAAAGAAAGAAAGAAAGAAAAGAAAAAAAAGTGGGGTGGGGAGTTGTCGGGGGTGATTTAAACTGCTTGCCTTCCGGGTGGACGCTGACACGCCATCTATCGC
>NC_134882.1:14423940-14426440 GCF_041734735.1 Babylonia areolata
GCGTTCCCTCTGGGCCATCACTCCACAGTTGTTGTAGCTGCTGTTTCTTTAATTCGGGGAGAGGAGGAAGGGAGGAGTAGATTGACAGAGGAAAGCAGAGGGAGGACTTTTTCATTGTGGACAGGACATTGCGCGCGCGCGCGCACACACACACACACACACACACATACACACACGTGCAAGCACGTATGCATGCACACACACACACACAGACACAAACACACACACGCACACACACACATGCAAGCACGTACGCACACACACATGCAAGCACGTACGCGAGCGCGCGCACACACACACATACACACACACATACACACATGCAAGCACGTACGCACACACACATGCAAGCACGTACGCGCGCTTGCTCGCACACACACACACACACACACACACACACACACACGCAAGCACGTACGCACACATACATGCAAGCACGAACGCGCGCTCGCTCGCACACACACACACACACACACACACACAATAACACACACACACACACACACACTTTTCTCTCCCCCCCCCCTTCCACTGGACCTAGTCAATTGGATGAAACGACAAACCAAGGCCCCTTGTACAGTAAGCACTTAGAGCACGAAAAACAAAGAAAACACACACACACACACACACACACACACACACACACACACACACACACACACACACAAAACAAAAACAAAACAAAACAAAAACAACAACCCTCTACAAAATCACCCCTATCACCTCCAAAACCAAAAACAGCTACGGCAAAATAAAGCTTGTCCCTGGCATAATTCTGGAGAAACATCCACTCTGATACACATGTGGAGTGATGGCCTGATATAGTCAGTCGTGTCCGACTATGACCATCAGAACAGCAGAGGAGGCAACTGCTGTTCCGATTATTTGGGCTAGAATTTGATTATAGTGGAGAGTGTCTGGCCCAAGTTACATCCCCACTCTCTCGGCCAAGAGTGTTTTAGGACAGTCGGCGTTAGGATGGTTCCCCAAGGCGAACTATAGCCCATAAGGCTGCAGCACTAAGAGCCAGTGCAATTTTGCCTCCTAGTTTGAGAGTCATAGTCCTTCACAAAAGACTAAGCTGTAAATGGTTTCCCATTCCTATTTTCTCCCTCTCCACTAGACCTTGAGTGGTGGTCTGGACGCTAGTCATTCGGATGTGACGATAAACCGACGTCCCGTGTGCAGCAAGCACTCAGCGCACGTAAAAAGAACCCACGGCAACAAAAGGGTTGTTCCTGGGAAAAATTCTGTTGAAAAATCCACTTCGATAGGAAAAACAAGTAAACCACTGCACGCAGGAAAAAAAAAGGGTGGCGTTGTAGTGTAGCGACGCGCTCTCCCTGTCACTTGTAATGATGAATGAGTGAGTCCTGTATGTACACATGCATGCATGCTACACCATAAGATGAAATCATTCTTTACTTGTAGTTAATCATGAATGCAACTGTGATGAAACACACATGAATCAATCTTGATGATGATTATCTTTAATCGCATTCCATGCACAGCTCCACTGACCACTCTTCTGCCCACAATTTCCATGCTAAACTGCACCACTCATTTCCCCACAGATTTCCGTGCTCAACTCCAACGCTCCATGTCATGTGATAGAAAAGGCAGAAAAATATCAAATTCACTGGAACAGCAATGGCCATCTTCTCAAGTCTGAAATACGTTTTTAGAAGGCGCGCGCTCGCACACACACACACACACACACACACACACACACACACACAACACACACACACACATTCACTGACGCATACTATGTAGCAACAATATGAAATGCTAGAATGTTTATTGATTCTGATTGAATGGGTCACACACAGGAGCGATACTTTTTTCTTCAGTTCAGTTATTAAAGATCTGCGGGAAGTTTATGTCGCTGTGACAGCAGAAATGTCTCTGTGACAGCAGAAACTGACTTCGCCTTCTTGTTTCTGGTTCCGCGACACTTGAAAATCTTTGCACGACGAACAAGTTCAACTTTCGCGCTACTTATCAGTTGTCCGTTCTTTTTTTTTTTTTTTCAAATACTCTTTCGGTTCTTTAACTTTCATGGACTCAAGCGCACTTTCAGTTTCAGCGGACAGAGTCGCCATGTTTACTTAACCGGACGTCCCACGGTGAAGGGGCTGAACTTTTCTTTGACTTCCGGTTTTCTAACGAACAAGGTAGAGAGGCGTACAATATATATATATATATATATATATATATATATATATATATATATATATATATATATAACACTACCTAAATAACTAAGTAAATAATAATAATGATGAGCGCTTAACTCACTCAGTACGGCCAGTCCTCTCTTCTCCTCTACACAGACCCCTCGGATGTCCAGTGGGTGTCTGAATGACCCAACCTTTAGCTTCCGTCGTCAGAATTGTGGTATTCTTTGTCAACATTCACCTCTCCAGTATAAGAGCCTTCCGCTTGCAATATTTTGATGATGGTAATTGGGGTGAAACGCTGTTAACGTCGTCTCTTT
>NC_134882.1:14436440-14446440 GCF_041734735.1 Babylonia areolata
GTGTATGGGGGGTGTAAAAGAGAGGTAGTATCACCGTAAGTGTGTGTAGGGTGTGGTGTGTTATAATGGATACACAGAGTGGTAGGGTCAGTATAGGTGTGTACAGGGTGTGGTGTGTTATAATGGACACACAGTGGTATGGTCAGTATGTGTAGGGTGTAGTGTGTTATAATGGATACACAGAGTGGTAGGGTCAGTATAGGTGTGCGTAGTGTGCAGTGTGTTATAATGGATACACAGAGTGGTAGGGTCAGTATAGGTGTGTGTAGGCTGTAGTGTGTTATAATGGATACACAGAGTGGTAGGGTCAGTATAGGTGTGTGTAGGGTGCAGTGTGTTATAATGGATACACAGAGTGGTAGGGTCAGTATAGGTGTGTGCAGTGTGTGATTATGGACACACAGATTGGTAGGGTCAGTATGGGTGTGTGCAGTGTGTTATAATGGATACACATAGTGGTAGGGTCAGTATAGGTGTGTTATAATGGACACACAGAGTGGTAGGGTCAGTATAGGTGTGTGTAGGGTGTAGTGTGTTATAATGGATACACAGAGTGGTAGGGTCAGTATAGGTGTGTGTAGGGTGTAGTGTGTTATAATGGATACACAGAGTGGTGGGGTCAGTACTGGTGTATGTAGGGTGTAGTGTGTTATAATGGATACACAGATTGGTAGGGTCAGTATAGGTGTGTGTAGTGTGTTATAATGGATACACAGAGTGGTAAGGTCAGTATAGGTGTGTGTAGTATATAGTGTGCAGAGACAAATCAAAGCGCTTTCGCACCAGTCATTCACACGCATGCATAACTCTAAAACTGGAGAAAAAACAAACAAACAACTGAAGACAAGGAAGAGGCAGGGAAGGGAGGCTATTTTGGGAAGAGGTGGGTTTTAAGACCAGACTTGAAAGAGCTGAGTGTGGAGACTTGACGAAGCGAAAGAGGAAGTTCATTCCAATTGCAAGGTCCAGACACACACACACACACACCCAACACCCCTACCAACCCCAACACCTCTCCCTCCCTCACACACACACACACACACACACACACCTGGTTGATGAAGTTCCCAGCGTGCAGGACGAAGCGCAGGAACTTCTTCAGCGAGGGGTTGTCGTACAGACGGCGGCAGATGCTGTTGACCAGGGACAGGTGCGGCCGGATGGCCGACAGCTGCGCGGGGAGGTCGGCCCGGGTCAGCATGGCCTCCAGACGGACCCGGTAGGCCGGCAGCTCCAGGAGGCGGAGGAAGAACTTCTCCGCGTTGCCCAGCTTGTCGTGGTCCCCGTCGAAGTTCTGCAGGAGGTCCACCTGGGGGATGTTGTTTAAGATAAGATTATATATATATATATATATATATATATATATATATATATATATATATATATGTATGTATGATAGTCAGTCGTGTCCGACTATGACCTTCAGAACGGCACAGGAGGCAACTGCTGTTCCGACTATTTGGGCTAGAATTTGATTATAGTGGAGAGTGTCTTGCCCAAGTACATCCCCACTCTCTCGGCCAAGAGGGTTTTTAGGACAGTCGGCGTTGGGATGGTTTCCAAAGGCCAACTAGCCCACAAGGCTGCAGCACAAAGAGCCAGTGCAATTTGGCCTCCTAGTTTGAGAGTCATAGTCCTTCACAAAAGACTAAGCTGTAAATGGTTTCCCATTGACTGGAGAAACCACTGATAATACAGCTGTCACTTTGCTGTTGGCCCAAATGTAAACTTATGTCAATCTGTGATATAAGCCGAGTGTTGGGCCTAAAGGGTAACTTTTTTTTTTCTGGTGTGCCCTTTTGTTAATCTCTTTTTGACTCACTTGTGTAAACAAAGTGAGTCTATGTTTTAACCCGGTGTTCGGTTGTCTGTGTGTGTGTGTGTGTGTGTGTGTGTGTGTGTGTCCGTGGTAAACTTTAACATTGACATTTTCTCTGCAAATACTTTGTCAGTTGACACCAAATTTGGCATAAAAATAGGAACAATTCAGTTCTTTCCAGTCATCTTGTTTAAAACAATATTGCACCTCTAGGATGGGCACAAAAAAGAAAAGAAAAAAAAGAAGCCTAATTATATGCAAACTGCATTTACTGTTATATTTATATTTTTTGTATTCTCTAAACTTGGCACTTTGACCTCTTATTCTGACACAACAAGATGAGTCATTATTATCATTTTTTGTTCAAACAGGAACTTCTTTTGCTAAGCATGGAAGTTTTATTTATTTTGCAAACGTTTTGGTGCATATAGTAAAAAAGGGAAATTACTCTGTAATTAATGCTAGGGGACTTAATTCGCTTTAAACTGATCTTTCTCATCTTAAACATTACATTTTGAAATTATACACAATACATAAAAGGCTTGGATTTTTTTTTCAGTGTATCACAAGTAGGTCTTGAAGGCCTTGCCTCTCTTGTTTATTTTTTTTAATTCCCAAATTCTGCTGGTCCCCATCAAAGTTCTGCAGAAGCGCGCAACAGCCGAATGGTTAAAGTGTTGGACTTTCAACACACAACTTGGACTTTTGCTCTGTTTTATTTTATTTCATTCATTTTCATTCGATTTTAGTTTTCATACATACTTTTATGTCACTTGGTCTTAAATTTGTATGTCTTGTTGTAAAGCGTGGTGAGCCCCATTTGAGATGCTGGGGGGTACGGCGCTATATAAGCCTGCATTTTTATTATTATTATTATTATTATTATATTAAATCACAGGGCATGAAGGGACACCCGGGGCGTCTCGTGGACTTACGTGGTACACCAACTGATTTTCTGTTCCATAAGAAGGGCTTTTTTTTTGTTTGTTTGTCTTGTTTGGAGATAATTATAGTGTTGGTTGGATCTATCTGAGAACGTCCACTGACCAGTAGGCCTCCAGATCTGAACTATTTCTGTGATCAGTCTGTGAGAGGTTGTGCTCTTTTAACACACACTCTCTCTCGCGCGCGCACACACACACACACACACACACACACACACACAAAGACACACACACGCACACACACACACGCACACACACACACACTCACTCACTCACACACGTACGCATGCACACACACACACACAGCCCCCTCTCCCCCCCCCCCCCCCCCAGCTCAGCTCACCTCGTCCTGTTGAGGCAGAAGTTTGAGGAGACCTTTCAGCTTCTCCGACCCCACGGCGCGATGGTCTCCCTTCTGTATGAGTTCCACGATAGCCTCGTTGGTCTTGCGGAACTGCTTGAGGAAGATGTTGACGTTCATGCTGCGTTTGGCGTCCAGCAGGGTGATCTGAGACACAGGGAGAACTCAAAGCTCAGAATGATTTGATTGTAGAGGCCTCTGGGCCATTATGATAGTCAGTCGTTTTCGAAAATGACCATCAAGACAGCAGAGGAGGTAACTGCTGTCCCGACTATCTGGGTCAGAATTTGATTATCAGTCGTTTTCTTCTTCTTCTTCTTCTTCTTCTTCTGCCTTCCTCGTAATCATGGTCTCAGACTTGCAGTCCTATGCTGGAAATGAAGGTGGTGGTCTTGATGAGGTCTACTTTGGTGCCCCAGAGCTTTTCTGCCAGTGTGGCTCCATAGGGCCACTGCTGCGTCCGTGCATCTTGATACAGGGGGCAGGACTGCAGGATGTGCTCCGGGGTTTGTGGGCCTGTCTTACACGGGCAGTCAGGAGTGTGTGACAGCTTCATTCGGTACATGTGGTCTCGCAGGCGGCAGTGCCCCGTGCGTAGCCGGAATATGATTGTCTGCTGGAATCGCTGCAGGTGAGGCATCTGGTCATCAGGTGGATGGCTATGTTGTTGCTGGAATGTGTTTTTGAATTTTCGTTTGACCAGAGTTTTTGCCTCCCTGTATGAGACTGGCTGGTTTGTCTGCTCCAGTTCTGCTGCCAGACTTGGCCAGTCTGTCCGCCTCCTCGTTTCCTGCCAGACCACAGTGGGCAGGGATCCACTGGACAGCGACGTGTGTGTAGCAGTCGTTTTCAACAATGACCATCAGAACAGCAGAGGAGGTAACTGCTGTCCCGACCATCTGGGTCAGAATTTGATTATAGTGGAGAGTGTCTTGCCCAAGTTACATCCCCCATCTCTCTCGGCCAAGACGGTTTTAGGACAGTCGGCGTTGGGGATGGTTCCAAAAGACCAAGTAGCTCCCCATGGCTGCAGCACTAAAAGCCAGTGCAATTTGGCCTCCTAGTTTGAGAGTCATAGTCCTTCACAAAAGACTAAGCTGTAAATCATTTCCTATTGCATCGGAGAAACCATTGGTAATACACCGGCCATTTACAATGAGGATAACAAAGTGCACAAAATGAAAAGCTGTCAGATACTATTATGTTCGCCTCATATTGTCAATACAGCTTTGTCTAATGCCTTATTCACAAATACTGCTAGTTATTTCTTGTCATATATTCATTCGTGTTTGACATCAGAAGAGTGAATCTGAGTAATGACGGTTGACAATCTACTACTGCTACTACTACAGCTACTGCTTCTGCTATTATTACTACTTCTAATGGTGCTGATACTACTGCTGTTGTTGTATCGTTTTGTGTTGCGTTGTATTGTATTATTCTTTCTCGCAACAGATTTATATGTGTGAAATTCGGGCTGCTCTCTCCAGGGAGAGAGCGTCGCTACACTTACCGCGTCACCCTTTTTTTTTTTTTTTTACCTGCCTGAAATTACAATTCATTTCCTATTGAAGTGTGTTTTTCTATAGAATTTTGCCAGGGACAACATTTTTGTTGCCGTGGGTTCTTTAACGTGCGCTAAGTGCATGCCGGCCGCACATGGGACCTCGGTTTATCGTCTCATCCGATTGACAAGCATCCAGACCACCAGACTCAAGGTCTAGTGCAGATGCAGATTCTCTCGCTTCCTAGGCGGACGTGATACCACAAAGCCAACACTCTGCTACTACTGCTGCTATCTATTAAATATATATATATATATATATATATATATATATATATATATATATATATATATATATGATAGTCAATCGTGTCCGACTATGACCATCAGAACGGCACAGGAGGCAACTGCTGTTCCGACTATAAAAAAAATTTGGGCTAGAATTTGATTATAGTGGAGAGTGTCTTGCCCAAGTATATCCCCACTCTCTCGGCCAAGAGGGTTTTAGGACAGTCGGCGTTGGGGATGGTTCCCAAAGGCCACGTAGCTCCCCATGGCTGAAGCACTAAAGAGCCAGTGCAAATTTGCCTCCTAGTTTGAGAATCATAGTCCTTCACAAAAGACTAAGCTGTAAATCATTTCCTATTGCATCGGAGAAACCATTGGTAATACACCGGCCATTTACAATGAGGATAACAAAGTGCACAAAATGAAAAGCTGTCAGATACTATTATGTTCGCCTCATATTGTCAATACAGCTTTGTCTAATGCCTTATTCGGATTCGAAGATGACCATGGTTTCAAAAATCAGATGGAAGATTGGTGGCTGTGGGTCCAGAGGTGACTGACTGGTGGATGCTGCTAGGGCCTTGCGCACTACAACTGCTGCTGCTACTACTACTACTATTACTACTACTACTACTATTCGCCCACATGTGGGACACAAGTGAGTGGGTGCTGTCGTGGCAGTGGATGCTGCTACGGCCTTGCGCACTACTACAACAACTACTACTAGTACTACTAATAATGGATACTTTTATAGCACACTATCCAGAAATCTGCTCTAGGTGCTTTATAAAAAAACACTTATGTTTTAATTTGTTTACATAACACATTACATCAATGTAACACACATACACCAAAATGTGACTACACACACACACACACACACACACACACACACAAACTGCATATATACATTTTAACATACATGTGTACCAAACATACACACACCAAAATATGACTACACACACACACACACACACACACACACACACACACACACACAAACACACACACACACACACTAACGGTGCATATATACATTTTAACATACATGTGCACCTAACACCCTCAACACATACGCACACACAGGCACGCACAAATCACAAACATACATAAACACGCAAAAACTCACGAAAAAAAGAAGAAAAATGATGATTCAGCGCACAATACTACTACTACTACTTGCAACTACTTCTCCCACACACGTGGGACACATGTGAGAGGGTGCTGTCGTGGCAGTCGATGCTGCTTGGGCCTTGCGCACCACTACTACTATTATTATTATTGTCACCACTACCACTACCGCTACTACCACTTATACTACTACTACCACTTTTACTACTACTACTACTACTACTACTCGCCCACATGTGGGACACAAGTGAGAGGGTTGCTGTCGTGGCAGTCGATGCTGCTTGGGCCTTGCGCACCACTACTACTATTATTATTATTGTCACCACTACCACTACCGCTACTACCACTTATACTACTACTACTACCACTTCCACTACTACTACTACTACTACTACTACTCGCCCACATGTGGGACACAAGTGAGAGGGTTGCTGTCGTGGCAGTGGATGCTGCTCGGGCCTTGCGCACCACTACTACTATTATTATTATTATTATTACTACAACTACTACTACTGCTGCTGCTGCTGCTGCTGCTGTTGCTGCAATGCTGCCCCGCACACCTACTACTACTACTGCTGCTGCTGCTGCAATACTGCCCCGCACACCTACTACTACTGCTGCTGCTGCTGCTGCTGCTGCTGTTGCTGCAATGCTGCCCCGCACACCTACTACTACTACTGCTGCTGCTGCTGCTGCTGCTGTTGCTGCAATGCTGCCCCGCACACCTACCTCCGTGGTGGCGGACTGTCTCTTCAGCACCTTGCTGTCGGCCTTGTCCTGGTCGCCGGCAGCCTGTGAGGTGGGGGAGGTGTGGGAGAAGAGCTCCTCCAGCTTGCTGTACTCCACCGAGATGCTGTCCCCCATCTTGCTCACGTCACCCCACACGCTGTTCTCTGTTTAGAATTAAAAATAAAAATAAAAATAATTTTAAAAAAAAGAAGAAGAAATGGGCACCCATATACCGTCTTCCAACAATAACACCGACAAATGCAAGAACTCCTGTTTCCTGTTAAAGGAGTGATGGCCTTGAGGTAACGCGTCCGCCTAGGCTCAGCCACCGATATTTTCTCCCCCTCCACTAGACCTTGAGTGGTGGTCTGGACGCTAGTCATTCGGATGAGACGATAAACCGAGGTCCCGTGTGCAGCATGCACTTAGCGCACGTAAAAGAACCCACGGCAACAAAAGGGTTGTTCCTGGCAAAATTCTGTAGAAAAATCCACTTCGATAGGAAAAACAAATAAAACTGCACGCAGGAAAAATGACAAAAAAAAATGGGTGGCGCTGTAGTGTAGCGACGCGCTTTCCCTGGGGAGAGCAGCCCGAATTTCACACAGAGAAATCTGTTGTGATAAAAAGAAATACAAATACAAATATTAACCGATAAGTGATCATGATTGAAAATTAAAAAAAAAGAAACAATAACATCAACAACAACAACAAAAAAGAAACAAACACAAAATACTGATATTGTTTAATAATGAGGGCATGGCAGGGAAGTAGAACAAAATAAGCAGCCCGAACCTTTTCTTTTTTTTCCTCTTTGGTCACTCAGCGAATTCTGCTGTGTCCAAATTGAAGAAAACGCAGTGCCACGCAATACAAAGCAATGTGATGCAATACAATAAAACACAATACAAATCAACACAAAACAACATAATGTTAACTCACTCATTACGGCCAGTCCTCTCTTCTCCTCTACACAGACCCCTCGGATGTCCAGTGGGTGTCTGAATGACCCAACCTTTAGCTTCCGTCGTAAGAATTGTGGTATTTTTTGTCAACATTCACCTCTTCAGTATAAGAGCCTTCCGCTTGCAATATTTTGATGGTGATAATTGGGGTGAAAGCTGTTAACGTCGTCTCTTTCGCCGTTCGTATGGAGAGAGTTAATACAATACAATACAACACGATGGCACGCGATGCAATGTAGTGTCATGCCATACAATGCAATACAGTACAATTGCAATACAAGCACGGCTGCTACTGCTACAACTACTACTACGACTCGGCGGCTACTATGTTGTTGTTGTTTTTTTACTCACTTGTGAAAACAAAGTGAGTCTATGCTATAACCCGGTGTTCAGTTGTCTGTGCGTGTGCGTGTGCGTGTGTGGTAAACTTTATCATTGCCATTTTGTGTGCCAATACCAAATTTTGCTTAAACATAGTAGGAAAAACATCTTAAAAGTCATACCAACAATAGGTTGTAAGTCTCCCAAATTTAGCCGCATTTTCGAATTTTTAACAGTTTATTTCGTTGATGTTCGGTCCGGATTCCGAAAACCGCTGTTACCCCTATTTGCAGCTTCCCGATTGTCTGATGAGAATACGCCATGACCTCGTTTTTTCTTGTTCACAATCAAAAGCAAAAAAATACACATTCTGGACAGAACACATACAGTGACACTAACTACATTATTGACGTGTTTACTGCATATGAATATTCTAAAGTAGACACTGAATTAACTAGAATGAACAGAAACGAAAATCTGAATCAACCGATTCACTGCCTCATCTACCCGGCACTGGTCAGTGCAGATCTTGACAAACATGTTGTAAAGCCTGACGCAATGGCAACGCATCCTTTACCGCCGAATTAAAAGAATTTCTTAAATAATCATCGACTTGTTTACTGCATATGAATGTTTTAAAATGGATACTGAATTAACTAGAATGAACAGAAAAAAGAAATTGAATGGAAGGTGTCCGTAGTTTCTGAGTAAGTGGGAAGATAAATCTTGTCGATCACGGATCTCTGCAGATCTTTTTCTTTTCTTTTTTTTTCTTTTTTTTTAAAGGACAAATATTGCAGTGTTTTTTAGGCGATGGGAAAATCTCCTTTACCTCGGACTTGAACGAATTTTTTTAATGCCCGAGATATATCAAAATAACACGATTAAACCGCGTTGACTTCGGTTGCCACTGTCGATTTATTCCGCTAAAAAAAATATGCTCAAATGATAATTTTTGAACGTCAACAACGAACCCACGTTAGTGCACTCATTCTCGAACCAAACATCCGTGGTTCGAATCTGCATTGAAACTTTTTTCTTTTTTTCTTTTTGCGAAGCTGTATATATATAACCATAATAAAGAATAGAGAACAAAGTTCAACAATTTTTTTTTCCCTGCGAAGCTGTATATAATTATACTAACGAATAGATAACAGATTTCAACAAACTAATTTTTGATTTTTATAATTTTTTTTTTCTTCTTTAAGTGTGTATCAACAAGTGAGCCTTGAAGACCTTGCCTTTCTTTGATGTGAATACTTATATAGCGCCTATCCTCGGTCAGAGACCAAGCTCTAAGCGCTTTACATACACGGGGACATTTGCACCACAGGCTGCCTACCTGGGTAGAGCCGACTGATGGCTGCCACTGGGCGCTCATCATTCGTTTCCTGTTTAAGGGGCATACTGATTTTTAAAAGGACAGAAATATACTGATCGAGGTGCAGCTCGAGAAAGTCCTCCTCCTCCTCCTCCTCCTCCTACTACTACTACTACTACTACTTTATCATCATCATCTTGTTCAATATCTTCATCATCACTACTACGTCTGTAGCTGGCTGCGCGGCGTTGTTACTGCTACTGCTGCTATCATCGCCGTTACTGCTACTACACGTTTACGACTGCTGCTGCTACTGCTGCCACATCAACTGCTAGAGGTGCTGCATCACTCCACAATGGAAGTATTGTGGCAAGCTCACGTATAGTGCTGCTGCTGCTGCTGCTGCTGCTGCTGTTCCTCCAACTTCAGCTGCAACCATCACTGTTACTACTACCAGCGTTACCTCCAACATACCCCACCCCATACACACACACACACACACGCACACACACTCACACACTACAAACTTCAATCCCAAACAATGCGCCAACCATAACCCCCCCACCCAACCCCCCAATCCCAGCGCGCCTCCCCCCCCCCTTACCCCCGCCCTCCAA
>NC_134882.1:14451440-14458940 GCF_041734735.1 Babylonia areolata
TCAGCAGCCACGTGCTCTCGCTGCGTGCGGCGTGTGTAGGGGGAAGGGAGGGAGGGGGTGGCAGGGGGTGGGGATGGGGTGGGGGTTGGGGGGGGGGGCACGTAAGGAATAAGAAAAAAAGAATGATGAAAATGATAATGATTATGGTAATAATAATAATGATGATGGTGACGAACGTGATGATGATGTTAATACTAACAACAACATGAATAATAATGATAACAACAACAACAATGGTGCTGATGAGGAGGAGGATTCTTCTTCTTCTTCTTCTTCGTTCGTGCGCTACAACTCCCACGTTCAACCGTATGTACACGAGTGGGCTTTTACGTATGAGCTTTTTTTTTTACCCCGCCATGTAGGCAGCCACACTCCATTTTCGGGGGTGTGCATGCTGGGCATGTTCTTGTTTCCATAACCCACCGAACAGTGACGTGGATTACAGGATCTTAAACGTGCGTATTTGATCTTCTGTTTGCGTATACACACAAAGCGGGATCAGGCGCGAGCAGGTCTGCACACATGTTGACCTGGGTGATCGAAAGAAATCTCCACCCTTTCACCCACCAGGCGCCGTTACCGAGAGTCGAACCCGGGACCCTCATATTGAAAGACCAACGCTTTAACTCACTCAGTACGGCCAGTCCTCTCTTCTCCTCTACACAGACCCCTCGGATGTCCAGTGGGTGTCTGAATGACCCAACCTTTAGCTTCCGTCGTCAGAACTGTGGTATTCTTTGTCAACATTCACCTCTTCAGTATAAGAGCCTTCTGCTTGCAATATTTTGATGATGGTAATTGGGGTGAAACGCTGTTAACGTCGTCTCTTTCGCCGTTCGGATGGAGTGAGTTAACCATTCGGCTATTGCCGATGATAATGATGACGGTCAGTCGTGTCCCAACTATGACCATCAGAACAGCAGAGAAGGCAACTGCTGTCCCGACTATCTGGGCTAGAATTTGATAGCAGTTGGAGAGTGTCTTGCCCAAGTTACACCCCCACTCTCTCGGCCAAGAGGGTTTCAGGACAGCCAGCGTTGGGATGGTTCCCAAAGACCAACTAACCCCCTCCCCCTCCCCCCCGCCCCCACCCCTCTGCCCCCAAGGTTGCAAGGGCTAAGAGCCAGTACAATATTAACTCCTAGTTTGAGAATCAAAGTCCTTCACAAAAGCCTAAGCTGTAAATGATTTCCCGTCGCTACGGAGAAACCATTGATAATACAGCTGTCATTGTTGTAATATTAATGTCAATAATAATGACAATGATGACGACGATGATGACAGTGTTAATAATAATAACAACAACGAGAATAATGATGATAACAACAGTTCAGTTCAGTTCAGTTCAGTTCAGTTCAGTTACTCAAGGACAGGCGTCACTGCGTTCGGAAAAATCCATATCTGCTAAGTAGATGCTTGACCAGCAGCGTAACCTAACGCGCTTTATCAGGCCTTGAGAAGAAAAAAGAAAAGAGGATAAACAAATTAATAGATACATGACAAAAAGAATGGAGATGATGAGAATGATAATAATAAACAACAACAACAACAACATCATCATCATCATCAAAAACAAAGAGCAATCATAATAATAGTCCTTGTCATCGTCATAATGATGATGATGATGATTTTGTTGTTGTCATCGTTACTGCTACTACTACTACTAATACTACTACCACCACCACCGCCACCACCAGTACCACCATGACCACTACTAGTACTACTACCATCACCACCACCTCCAATTCTACTACTAATGCAACCACCACCATCATCATCACCTCCACTACTACTACTACTACTACTACTACTACTACAATCTTAACTACTACTACCACCACAACTGCTACTACTACCACCACCTCCACCACCACTACTACTACTACTACTACTACTACCATCACCATCATTACTACTATTACTACTACCACAACAACAACTACTACTACCACCACCTCCACCACCACTATTACTACAACTACAACTACCACCACCATCACCATAACTAATATTACTACTACCCCAACTACTACTACCACCACCACCTCCACTACTACTACAACTACTACTACTACCACCACCACCACTACTTCTACTACCACCACCACAACTACTACTACTACCACCTCCACCACTTCTACTACCACCACCACAACTACTACTATTACTACTACTACCACCACCACTACTACTACTACTACCACCACCACCACCTCCACCACCATCACCACCATCTGCACCACCACCACCACCACCACCACTACTACTACTACCTCCACAACAACAACTACTACCACCACCTCCACCACCAATATTACTACTACTACTACAACTACCACCACCACCAACATTACTACTACTACTACTACTACTACAACTACCACCACCACCAACACTACTACTACTACAACTACCACCACCACCAACACTACTACTACTACAACTACCACCACCACTACAATTACTACTACTACAACTACCACCACCACCACCATTACTACTACTACTACTACAACTACCACCACCACCACTATTACTACTACTACCACAACTACCATCACCACCACCACCACCACCACTATTACTACTACTACTACAACTACCACCACCACCACTATTACTACTACTACTACTACCGCCACCACCACCACCATTACTACTACTACTGCTGACCAGTGAGGGCCGCTGGAGTCGATCTGGTAGAGGTTGTAGAGAACTCCCAGCAGGGACATGGCCAGGGGGGAGTCTTGAACCTGGAAAGCCCCAAAAACATCAACGTTGCCTTGTGTTTCAGTTTCAGTTTCAGTTTCACTAGCTCAAGGAGGCGTCACTGGCGTTCGGACAAATCCATATACGCTACACCACATCTGCCAAGCAGATGCCTGACCAGCAGCGTAACCCTACGCGCTTAGTCAGGCCTTGAGAAAAAAAAAAAAGAAAAGAAAAAAAAAACATAAAAAAAAGAACTACTACTACTGATAATAATATGTATAATGCGCAAAAACTTGATAAAGTCAACTATAAGTGTCCAAAAAAACAAAACAAAAAAACCCTAACTAACTAACTAAATAATAATAATACAATTAAAAAAAAAACAACAAAAAAAAACAGCCCAGTGACAATGCAATGCTAGATGCTGGTCATTCGGATGAGACGATAAAACCAGGTCTCGCGCGCAGCAACACGCACTTAAGTAACGCACGTACACGAACCTACGGCTACAAGAAGTCTTGTCCTTGGCAATTCTTTCTTTTTCTCTCTGTCTACAAGTGCATTTGTATTTTCTTCCAAAGAAAGTTTGTTTTTTTGTTTTTTGTTGTTGTTTTTTTACAGAATTTTGCCAGGGACAACCCCTCTTTATTGTCGTGGATTCTTTTACGTGCGCCAAGTCCATGCTGCACACAGGACCTCGGCTGATCGTCATATCTGAATACAAATCTGTCTTGGTACTTCTACCTTATTACTAAGCAAATCAACACAAAATATGGTACAAGTTTCAAGTTTCAAGTTTTAATTATCCTTTCACTCCTATTGGAGTATGGCGGATTACTGCAAAATGATCTTTTCATGCCCAGAACAAACATTTCTAAATACACAACAATGTCACATAAAAGTTGAGAAAATACAAATGCCTTAACTCCAAAAGTGCAGCTAGGCAACATTTGCAAATCTAATTATTTTAATTACAGCTAAAACGACTTTTTTTTTTGCCTCCTTTGAACATATTACAAAAATTAAAAACCAATTTTGGAGGCAAATGCTTTTTAGGAACATATCTATTTCGTAACTTTTGAAATTTCGATAAAACAAACGTTTACTACTCGCCTCTAGAGCATGTCTCCATAGATTTTGAAAACTATCTCTCAAAGCAATGTTGACATTCTTGCAGAAAGATTTCCTCTCTAAGATGAAATGAGCATCCCAAACACAGTCATACCCTGCTTCAATTAAAATTCGTCTGATACAACTCATCCATTTTGAAGAATAAATACACACATTTCGGAAACTGACACCCTCAACCATTTCTTTGCCCGAGTATATATGCGTGCAGTTTCTCTTCCTTTGTTGTTGTTGTTGTTGTTGTTCTTGCTGTTGTTGTCAATGTTGTTGTTGTTGTTTTTGCCTCCCTCCTCACCCTCCCATCTGTAAGGCATCATTTTTGTGCAGGACCTTGACGAGAAAAAAAAGGTATATCATAATTTCAGATAAACCACTGAAGGGGAAAGGGGCCCGGGCCAGTCCACCTTTTTTCGTCCACGTCCTTGAAGAGAAAAGAAAACGTACCTCTTATCGCCTGTACATCTTTTGAAAGGAGGGGGGGGGGGTGCGGGGTGCAGGGGGGTCGGGGGGGAGGGTGTGGTGGGGGGAGAGGTAGGCCAGTCCAACCTTCTTGTGCAGGGCCTTGAAGAGCTCAGCGGGCTGCGACATGACCACGTTGTCGGCGCTGAGGTCTTCCAGGGCCTCGGCGTCGGCCGACAGCTCGTCCTCGAAGACGTCCAGCTGCACGTGCAGGTCCTTGTCCTCCTCGAAGCGGGCCGTGTGCATGGCGTCCTGCAGGTTCAGGGCTGTGGATGGACCCAGCAAATAATAATAATAATAATAATAATCATAATAATAATAATATAATAATCATGATGATAGTAATAATGATGATGATGATGATGATGATGATGATGATGAGGAGGAGGAGGAGGAGGAGGAGGAGGATCATGATGATAATAATAATAATAACAACATGATGATGATGATAATAATAATAATAATAATAATAATAATTGTAATAATAGTAATAATGATGATGATGATGACGACGATGATGATGACGATGATGATGATGATGACGATGACGATGATGATGATGATGATGATGATGATGATCATCATCATCATCATCATCATCATCATCATCATCATCATCATCATCATCATCATCATCATCATAATGATAAATGATGGTAATAATAATAATAATAAGTAATGATAATAATAATAACGGATACTTATATCGCAAGCAAATGAATAAAAAAGGAAATTACGTTTGGACACAAAAAAAAAGGAAAAAAAAAAAAAGAAAGAAAAAAGATACACACAGAAAGAAAAGAAAAAAAAAAACAGAAAAAGAATGGCAAGAAAATGGTGGCAGAAAGAAGGAAAGGAAGAGATATAGATGTCATCATACAAAACATCGTTGTTTCCTTTGAAAACAACAACAACAACAACAACAACAAAACCCCTATAAATTAGATAGCACACTTTCCAGAAATCTGCTCTAGGTGCTTTACAAAGACAATTTTTGTTTACACAACACATCACATCAATGTTACACACACACACACACACACACACACGCACACCAAAATGTGACTAACAAACAAAGCGAACACACACACACACACACACACACACACACACACACACACACACACACACAACGCATACATACATTCTCACATACGCTATGTATAGCAGCTACTCTTCCACACGTACGAACACACAGGCACGCACAATGTTAATGAATATTTATACAGTGCTAAATCTTGTGCAGAGACAAATCAAAGCGTTTTCACATCCGTCATTCATATGCATGCTTGAATAACTCTAAAATGGAAAAAAAAACCTGAAGACTGAAAAAAAAAAATCAAACAACTGAACTGTTATCAGATCAAATCATGTTGTTTATAATGCCCAGTAGTCGACTACAAAAGGACTATTTCAGGACTGGTGAACTGTCAATCTTACACGTGCAATCGGTAATGGAATCACAGACAAGAACATGTCACGTTATCAATCTTTCCTTTCTTTACGAACTTTCTCATCTTTCGACCCGACCACCCCCACCGCCATCCCCCCCTTCCTTTCTTTTGGATAAATTAAAATAAATATTGAAAAAAAAAAGAAACTTTTTTTTTGTTTGTTTCAAGTATATTTCAGAGATAAACTTATTTCTACGATCATCAAATATGGACACCCCAAAAGGAAAATCGTCTCCAATTAGACCCATGCCACACAGTTAATGGAAATGCGCGCTTCTCGTGGAATATTTTGATGCCTGACAACTTCAAATGGTCATTTATAATTATAATGTATCAGAACTAAAATAAAGAGATGTCATGCGTATCTGTTAGAAGGAAAACTATCTTTCTCTTTTTCAGTCAGTAAAAAAAAAGAAAAAAAAAAAGAAGAAAAAACCATTGCTGCTGTGCTCCAGTGGTTCACGCCAAAAAGGGTTGTCCCTAGCAAAACATATTTGCAGAAAAAAAAAACAACAAATAAATAGGGTGGCGCTGCATTGTGGCGACTCGCACTCTCCGGAAAGAGCCGCCCAACTTGTTCACAGATAAATCTGTTCCGATAAAAAAGAGAGTTATATTTCAGACTTTACACTAAACTACACTACACTACACTACAGCACACCGCACTACACTAAACTACACTACACTACACCACACTGCACTGCACTACACTACACTACAACACTACACTAGACCACACTGCACAGTGCAAAAAACTGTCAACTCGTTGTGCCACTGACCAATGAACTCGTTCCGTATCCGGACACGGTCTCGGATGTTCTCATTGGCTACGATGATGGAGTTGATGAGCGCCATGACCGCCGTGCGGTACGTTGTAAGATCCGCTTTTTGGAACTCCGACACCAACAGGCTGAATCGATAGGACAGCTTCTGCCACGTCTAGAAAAGAGAACAAAGAGGTTAAAACATCCAAACGTCAAAACTTTTGCAGTGTTTGTGGAGCGATGGCCTAGTGGCAACGCGCCCGACTAGGAAGCGAGTGTCCGCAGTTCGAATCCCATGTTCCCATGTACAGACTCCGATTTTTACGCTCCCCCACCCCTCCCCCAGACCTTAGGTGGTGCTCTGGGTGTTAATCGTCCGGAATGAGACGATACACCAAGGTCCCGTCGTGTGCAGCATGCGCTAAACGCACGCAAAAGAACCCATGGCAACAAAAGGGGTTGTTCCTAGTAAATAAATATTCTGTAGAAAAATCCACTTTGATAGTAAACACACACACACACACACACACACACACACACACACACAACACACACACACACACACACACACACAAAACAAACAAAAAAACCCAAAACAACAACAACAACAACAACAACAAAACCCAAAGAAACTTTCAGATACGAAAAGAAAAAAGAACATGGGTGATGCTGCACTGTGATGGCTCGCTCTTCGCGGGGAGAGCTGCCCGGTAAACATACAAATCTGTGGTGACGAAGCTGTAATACAATACAATGCAATACCAAGTAATGCAATGCAATGGAATACAATACAATACAATGCGATACAATTAAATACAACACAATACAATGCAATGTAATACAATACAATACAATGCGATACAATTAAATACAACACAATACAATGCAATGTAATACAATGCAATGTAATGCAATACAAGAAATCTGTGGTGACGAAACTGTAATGCAATGCAATGCAATACTATGCAATACAATTAAATACA
>NC_134882.1:14468940-14476440 GCF_041734735.1 Babylonia areolata
GCGTTGCTTCGGGAGAAATGTATCGCCTGTGAGGAAACCGCTGATGGTGCGGAGAAGGGGGGTGGGGGGTGGCTTTCAAAGTGTCTTGAAGTACAGACAGAAATTGAGTCGTAGAAAACAAGCAATTCTGGCTGATTCTGGTCATTGTTTATACTAGCCGGAGTAAAGAATCTGCTGCTCTGCGGAAAACACTGGAACAAAATAATGTGTGTGTGTGTGTGTGAGAGAGAGAGAATGCGAATGCGAATGCGAAATGTTTATTCAAATTTAGGCCTAAGCCCCTAATTGAAGGGGAAATCATATACAAAACAAACAACCAAAATTACAATAACACAGTGTCTAGTATTTGATCTTAACATAATTATTGTCATGAAAATTCAAATTGATACTATGATTTAAGTTACAGCCGTACGTAATCGTTTCAAGGCATAGTAAATGTAGAACGCAACATTACGCAAAACAATTTCATTTCTAGATGACATAAGCAAATTAAATCTAAAGCGACATGGGCTATTATAAAACTTAGGTTGAATGTATTTTATCCTTAAGTCGTGAAAGACAGGACAGCAAAACATAAAATGAATTTCATCTTCTTCTGAATCATGACATAAACGACAGTGTACTTTATCTACTCTTCTATTGCTAAATCTAAATCTATGGCAGGCAATGTCTGTTACGCCAACTCTTAATTTAGTCAGAGCACATTTAACATATCTATTCATTGCAATTTCAATATATGGTTCCACACTATTTGTCACTTTAAACATCCTATATTCAGCAAATCTATTGCTGTTCTGTACGTGATCATGCCAGCTCTGCCATCTACAGTCAACAAGTCTTTGTTTAAAACATTTCATAAATCCTGTTACATTTTCAACACCCTGGTTATCCCATACATAGGCAAATCCATAGGAACACAACATTTTCTAATACCTGTAGCCCAAGTCTTCTTACCATTATTGTCTAAATTATACAGCGACCTGTAAGCTTTGTATGGTAACTTATAACTATCCATTCTAGTTAATTTTAGCCAGTAATTAATACATTTTACATAAGAATTTAGATATATTGGGTATCTCCCAAGTTCACCATAAATAAAGTCGTTAGGTGTTCGCCTGTCAACATTCAAGAAACGTTTCATAGCAGGTGTGAGTAAGTGAGAGAGAGAGAAAGAGAGAGAGAGAGAGAGAGAGAGAGAGAGTGTGTGTGTGTGTGTGTGTGTGTATTTCAGTATGGATCTGCCTTTTTTTGTGCACCACATTTTTCCATAAGAGTTGGTGAGAGGTTTTATGTATGAGTGCACTGTCACGGTGTGAGTAAATAAAAATACTTTTTTTTTTTTAAGATGCCAGATTGATGAGTACACTATTTTAATACAATGATTTTTAATACACTAATATACAGTAAATCCTCTCTTGGGCGGCCACCCCTTTAGCCAGGAAGTAGTCGCTGTAAATTAGAGGCGGCCTCTCAAAAGAAGTTTGAATTAATAAATATAGGAAGCAAAAGTGCTTGGAAACACTGAATTGCCTTCTTCTTTTTCTTCCTCGTTTGAGGTGGAAAACTCCATGTGAGAACCATCCCACTGGTACTGCTCATACAGTGACCGCCTATAAGGGGTTTTGCTGTTATAATGAAAAAATGTGTCCTTGTATGTTTTTAATGCTGAAGAGGAATGTTATCCAAACACGTATACATACACTCACAACCTCACTCGCGTTACAAACATGCACACAGATTCATCTGAAGTGACTGACAATGTAATCACAGGCTAGAGTTTGCCAGTAGGCCTAAAATACTTTGGCCCAGTGATGAATAGACTCAGTCATATTCAGCTTCTTTACGGGTGTTATAGGGTAAATGTAATGAACTGCAGAAACAACGCGGACGCCATCCCCACCCCTCCTCTTTCCTTGCAAACTCCGCCTGTTAGTGTTACGCGCAATCAGTCGATCGGCGCAATCTAGCGAACTCTGATTCAGTCAAGTATGTGCACATCCGAATTTATCTGGTCAGAAGCACATAGAAAGAAAGAAACAGATGGTACACTCAAAATCAGTGTGTGGTAAAACGAAACTTGGAAAGCGACTTTCCAATGACTCCGACATAAGGCGTGTGTGTGTGTGTGTGCGACACTGCCTCTCACGAGTTACAGGGTAAAAAAGATGGCGGACGCCTTGGCCAACCGGAACGCGTTTTCCGATCGCGCAAAGAAGGAATGTCCCTTCTGCCTGTTTAGTATTCTGTGCCTCCCTCCCCCCCCCCCCCCCCAATCACCACCCAGTCCCCTCCAAAAAACACCACCTACTCCTCCCTTCCAACATTTCTGCCTCCCCCCCCCTTCCCCCTCCCATCCTCCCCCCACCCTCACCACACCCCCTGCACGCCCCCCCCCCCCTTCACCCTCCGCTAACACTAACTACAACAATTCATCCCTGCATTTTCCTGGCCAACGTTGTTGAGCAAAGGAAGAATATGTGTTAGCTTCAGTTCCCGGTGTATTAATGGAAGAAAACAAGTATAACAAGCAACACATGCACACACACACACACATGCACACAATGAAGAATGATATATATATATATATATATATATATATATATATATATATATATATATATATATATATCATTGTTGGCTTTTTCTGACTTTTTATATTATAATTATTATTTATTTATTTATGTGACCAAGCGCGCTATGCTTGCTCCAACACTATTCACGCACAAGCCAGAGCAGACGACGTTTTCCCTCCTAATCCTTGCACAGAATATGTGACGTCACTCTGCTTACATCATTTTGTCCTGGCCAGACCACCTGTTGACTGCTCGACCAGTGTCAAGTCGTGATACGTCATTGGCTGAGAAGAAACTTGTGTTTCTGTTCCACTGTAATTAATTAATAACTCTTTTGTCAGATCAGTAAACTACTAGTATTATATACTGACAGAATCGTCTTAATTCCATCTTTAAATCTATTCCATTTATGTTCGCCTACGTGAAACTGATTTAATGCAGTTTGTAATTTTCAGCGACGAGCTCGTTAAAACTGACCCTGTTCAGGTGACTTAAATTAAGATTATAAATTCATCTTAAATAATCAACACTTCATTTTACACTCATTATAAAGTAGGCGTTGAGCTCTTTCTTTTGCAACTTATCCGATGCAAATCGGTTCAGGAATCATCTAGAAATCTGTAACTGAACACCTTGTAACAAGCACAGTTCTCATCAGATTTCTTCAGATTAGTGACGATTTGGTTTGCAGCCCACGTGATTGTCTTTGTAGTTCGCCTAATTTGTATAAATTGGCCGAGCGGGTGATGAGTGGTCACTTCCACACCCGAGCCAGCCGTGGCCAGCACCTGCTCTCTTGTCTCTTGCTGTGTCGCGGGCAGTGTGTCGGGTGTGTTCTCACAACAGTGACACTTCGCTACGTATCGCTGTAAGTACTAGTGTGTAGAATGTGTTGATTTGTAAATTGTATTATTTGACACAGTACTTGTGTTTATATGAGTATGTTCAGTTAATTCTTTGTTCAGTTATTGCTTTGACAAGTTAGTCACAGATCGGCTTCGACTGATCTAAATAATTGCCATGTCGTCATCTTCATGGAGCAGTGTTCCATTTGATTCTAACGTCACAGTCAGTGACGTCTCTCGACACAGATAGTTTGTTCCAGAATGTTCTAGTGAGTGCGTAAAGTTCATTCACCACTTAATGGTTAAGCCATGATGGTGCTTCACTTACTATCTGGTCTATCAGTTTGCCAGTATTATATCTGAGCCACTGATTCTCCAGCTTGTTTATTATTCATGTATTATCTTACATGCTGATATCAATTGTACTGCTACAGTGTGCTCAGTACTCTAAGAGGTGTGTAGTATTCTGCTGTTGTGATTACAAGATAGTGTTGGATTAATTGTTTCAATCACTTTAACTGAGCTATTTAAATGTATTAGACATGTCATTTGATGTCAGCGTTTGGTCTTCATACATATGCATTATGTTGTTGCGTATCCCAAACCCGAGTGATAGTCTTTCCATGTAAAATGTATACATGTGCTTTACTATTCACTTGTGTTGACATGTTGTACTTATGACATTTGTTTGTGTCATTCCAGGCACTGTCTTCTCTTAGACTAGTTCTCTTTTTATCTTTCTTCTCTTCTATTCTCTTCTCTTAGGTCTTCTCTTTTTATGTCTTCCTTTTAGTTCTTTTCTTATGTTCTCATAACTATTGTAAATAAAACAATAGAAAAACCCATTTGTGACTGGCCTCTATATGTTCCTGGCCTGTGCGTGGGATCTTGTCTATCCTTTTATTCAATCAATCATATTTAGTTAAGTCTTTTGTGCCGTAAGCCCTATTAGAACCACTCGGTACACGGCTACAAAAGTGGCGTCGCCGACAGGATAAAGATCCATCACAAAATAGATCCAAATTATTCCCTTTAAGGTTAAAATTCTTGTATCCAAATTCAATCCATCCCAAAACCACAGCCCTTTACCACCAAGTGTACCTTGTTACAACTTGGCGCTGTGAGCATAGAATGTGCTAATTCTTTAAATCTCTCTTAATAAATCACAGCTCCTAGCCAAGCATACTCTATCACATACTTGGTGCTGTGAGCTAGGATCGTACAGGGACAAGAGGTTGTACTAACAGTCATATAGGGATAGTTTAACATAGGAGAAGAGAGAAGACAGTGCAGCAGGTACGTCAAGTCCACAACAAGAAACGTCGCCCACATCAAGATGGCCTCAACTGACTTCCTGCCCAAACTCCTGACGCTATCCGGTGAGGAAGGCAGCAGTGAAGTCGACGACTTCGTCCAGGAGGCCAGCCTGATACTCCAGCTACAGCCCCTGGATGATGCGACAGCCTCTCTCTGGCTGATCTCAGCCCTTGGCGGCAGAGCTCGCCAGCAGATCGTCAGGCTGCCAGCGACCGAAGTGGACACCCCAGCCAAGATCCTTCACATCATCGAGGAGAACTGGGGAGAGCAGCAAGACGCCACCGACCTTGCCACCACCTTCTTCAACAGACAGCAGCAGCCCAAGGAGACGGTGACCGACTACGCATCCCATCTTCGGCACTTATGGACCAAGGTCAACAAGGCCGAAGATGGGGTGATGCAGGTGCCAGCGACCATCCTCCGCGACGCCTTTGCCAGAGGCCTTCAGCCAGCCGCACTCAGGCGCGATGTCAGGCGCCTCATCCGCTACCACCCTGACACCACCTTCGAGGCAGCGAAGAAGGAGGCCCTGCGATGGCTGCGGGAGGACAGCCACGCCTATGACACCAGCCCCGGCGTAGACAACACAACTGTTGCCTACCTACAATCTCAGCTGGCCACACTCGCAGCTGAGAACGCCAGCCTGCGACATCAGCTGCAGGCCCCCAAGCCAACACAACGCCTACATCCTCCAGGGCCAGCCCTCCATCCTCATCGCTATGCTGCTGACCGTGCCCCAGACCCTCCACGCTGTGTCTGGTGTGAGAGGTCTGGCCATACAGAGCACCAGTGTCGCCACAAGCGACGCTACCAGGCCAGGTGACAGAATGCTGACCACCAGCCTGAAGTTCCAGCCCACAACCAGTGTGTCGCTCCTACACACACTGAGCAACCTGGACCAACACCAACTCCAGCTCCAAACCAGAGACGCAGGAGACGCAGACGACAGAGGCCCCACAGCATCACACCTGATGCTGTCGTCCTGCACTTGTCTCCACCTGTCATCAGCCCCACACTGCAGAGGTCCAGCCAACAACCGCCTTCAGTCATGCCAACTCACCCGGTCCCACTGCACCACCAGGGCGACAAAGTGTCTGACACTGACACTGACGCTGATGCTGACAGTGGTGTGTGGCTGAACATGCCCATACCAAGACCCAGGACATCAACCCTGCGAGCTGTTCCAGAGCCGCCTCCACTACCACCAGATCCTGCACCTAGGCGCTCCACACGACTGGCAACCAGGGCACCACTGACTGTGTGAGGAGACTGATGATGAATATTTTGCAAACAAAGACTGGTGAAGAAATATTATACAGCCAGAACAGTGACATTGCAAAAACACTCGTTTCATTTCTTTTTCATTCTTTCTGAACTGAGGCAATGCTGATTTTGTTTTTCATGTTCCTGTTCATGCTTTAATTTTGTTTTCATTTCAGATATTTCTGCATAATTCATGTTTCATGTTATTTTGTTTCTCTTCTTGCTTAATTTAACCTGTGATCTAGCTTGTCACAAGGCCTATGCAATGCTTTATGTTTTCATGTCACTATAATCTATGCTATTATACATGTATCCTACTCTACATGTGTGTCTGACAGTGATAAGATAGACTGATAGGCACACAAATCAATGCTTTCAAACTTCATAGTGTATTTACCAAATTGGGACCCCTTCTCTATAGCAAACTCTTCAAAGTTAAGTTAGGATGCATTCGACTAAGTCCAAATCCATAACTTAACCTGGCTAAAGCCACTTTGAATATAGAAGTAGGGTATTGTTCCTAAGAATGTTGCAGTCATTTCACATTCGCTTAGTTATCAGTTATCAGCTAAATTAACTCCCTTACTTGCCCAATAATTCTTGTTTGATGCTCAGCTAAGTCAGACACACACACACACACACACAACAACAACAACAACAACAGCAACAACAAAGCGACTTTTCGTGAAAGGGTTGAATAAATGGGAAAGAAACAGACAGAAAGAAAGAAAGAAAGAAAAAACCAACAAATACCAAATTATCCAGCCATACCGCAGTGAAAGGTGCTTTGTTAATTTCTTAAAGGAATCAATAGACTAGGGAGCGAGAGTGGGGGGTGGGTGGGTGGGTGGAGAGAAAAGAGATGAGTGAAAGGAGAGAATGAGAGAGTGAGAGAGAGAGAGAATGAATGAATGAATGAATGAATGAATGAATCTTTATTTTCCAATGGTGGAGATATTAGCATATTGGCCGAGTTACATATCTGCTGTTGTTCTAGGGGACAGAGAGAGAGAGAGAGAGACAGAGAGAGAGAGAGACAGAGACAGACAGAGACAGACAGACACAGAGAGACAGAGACAGAGAGAGACAGAGACAGACAGACAGACAGAAACAAACACACACAGAGATGGGCGCTAAATGCAGAGGTTACCTCATCGATTTAAAATGCGAATGAGTCTTACTCTTTTTTTTTTCTTTGAAACGACATTCACACGGATTAAATGATGGTCAGGAAAAGGATGGTTTAAAAACCAGTGTAGAAAGTGGAGAGAAAGAGGGATCAATGGAAAGGAGGGAGGGAAGGAGAGAGAGAGACAGAGAGAGAGAGAGAGGGGTGGAGAGGAACACACACACACACACACACACACACACACACACACACACACACACACACACACACACACACACATACACACACAAGACAAGACAAGACAAAATCTTTATTATCGAGGGTAATAGATAAGCGAGTAACATGCTTTTTTTCACATCCAGCCCTCGCCCTA
>NC_134882.1:14488940-14491440 GCF_041734735.1 Babylonia areolata
CTCCCTCCCCCAATATATCTCTCTCATTTCTCTCTCTTTCTCTCCTCTCCCCCATCCCTATCTCTCTTTCTCTCCTCTCCCCATCTCTCTCTTTCTCTCCTCCCCCATTCTCTCTCTCTCTCCTCTCCCCCTCCCTCCCCCATCTCTCTCTCATTTCTCTCTCTCTCTCTCTCCTCCCCCATCTCTCTCTTTCTCTCCTCCCCCCATCTCTCTCTCTCTTCTCCCACACACATCTCTCTCTCCTCCCCCATCTCCCTCTCTCTCTCCACTCCCACACATCTCTCTCTCTCTGTCTTCCCCCATCTCTCTCTCTCTTCTCTCCTCTCCCCCGCCCTCCCCAATATCTCTCTCTCATTTCTCTCTCTTTCTCTCCTCCCCCATCTCTTTTTCTTTCTCTCCTCCCCCATCTCTTTCTTCCTCTCCTCCCCCATCTCTCTCTCTTTCTCTCATCTCCTCCCCCCATCTCTCTCTCTTTCTCTCCTCTCCTCCCCACATCTCTCTCTCTTTCTCTCCTCTCCTCCCCCATCTCTCTCTCTCTTTCTCTCCTCCCCCCATCTCTCTCTCTTTCTCTCCTCCCCCCATCTCTCTCTCTTTCTCTCCTCCGCCCATCTCTCTCTCTTTCTCTCCTCCCCCATCTCTCTCTCTTTCTCTCCTCTCCTCCCCCATCTCTCTCTCTCTTTCTCTCCTCCCCCCATCTCTCTCTCTTTCTCTCCTCCCCCCCATCTCTCTCTCTTTCTCTCCTCTCCTCCCCCATCTCTCTCTCTTTCTCTCCTCCCCCATCTCTCTCTCTTTCTCTCCTCTCCTCCCCCATCTCACTCTCTTTCTCTCCTCCCCCATCTCTCTCTCTTTCTCTCCTCCCCCATCTCTCTCTCCCCCCTCTCCCCCATCTCTCTCTCTCCTCTCCCCCATCTCTCTCTCCTTCTCTCCTCTCCCCCATCTCTCCCTCTTTCTCTCTCCCCCATCTCTCTCTTTCTCTCCTCCCTCCATCTCTGTCTCTCTTCCTCTCCTCCCCCATCTCTCTCTTTCTCTCCTCCCCCATCTTTCTCTTTCTCTCCTCCACCCATCTCTCTCTCTCTCTCTCTCTCTCTCTCTCTCTCTCTCTCTCCTCTCCTCTCCCACACATCTCTCTCTCCTCTCCTCTCCCACACATCTCTCTCTCCTCTCCTCTCCCACACATCTCTCTTTCCTCTCCTCTCCCACACATCTCTCTCTCCTCCTCCATCTCTCTCTCTCTCCTCTCCCCCTCCCTGCCCCAATCTCTCTCTCTCTCCCCTCTCCCCCCATCTCTCTCTCTCTCTCTCCTCTCCCCCTCCCTCCCCCATCTCTCTCTCTCTCTCTCTCTCTCTCTCTCTCTCTCCCCCCCTACCCCCATGCACGCACGTACGTGTGCGCTCCTACAATAGAATACGAAAGGCTGCTGCCAGGGGGTTGGGGGGTGGGGGTGGGGACACAAAAAAAGGTAGAGGCTGTATGCTACATAACGATGTGTATGTATGTGTGTGTGTGTGTGCGTCTGTGTCTGTGTGGATGGGTGAGTGGGTGAGGGTCTTTTTAGGAGAACACTAAGAGGTGGACAATGGTCACATCATAAAACGCCAATGCCAGAACCCCCCCCCCTTCCCCCAAACCCTCCCCCGACCCTCCCCCCCCCCTCCCTCACCACGTGAGGACAACGTTTGCTGCCAATGGCTGGCCGGCGACCTTTGGAGGCAGACGTAACGAGGTGAGGTTGTATAACCCGCTCTGTTTCTGTCTGTCTGGCTGTCTGTCGCCTTTTTGTCTCTCTCTGTGTCTGTCTGTATCTGTCTGTCTGTCTGTGTGTCTGTCTCTGTATGTCTGTCTGCTTTTCTCTGTCTGGTCCCCCCCCCCCCTGTGTGTGTGTGTGTGTGTGTTTGTGTGTGTGTGTGTGTGTGTGTGTGTAAGATAAGATAAGATAAGATAAGAATAACTTTATTATCTCCAACTGGAGAAATTTGGTCAGGTGCATTATCACAACATAGACAAGTAAACAACATGGGGACCATAACTGTAAAAGCCAACAACAGCCCCTACAAATATTACGAAGATACAAATGTAAAAAACATCACATACATCGTTTCATACATACATCCACACACTGCAGGTAATAACGAGTATTCTTAATGTAAAAACAGAAAGAATTAAGAAACATTATTTGAATATGTGTGTGTGTGTGTGCGCGCGCGTGTGTGTGTGTTTCTGCTGATACTGATAAAACCCCGTGTCTGGAAGAAAAATCGCGCAGACATGATAGGTAGAGGGACAGACAGACAGACAGATAGAAAGACAGACAGATAGATAGACATATAGATAGATAGTGTTCTAACCACTTAAGTCGACCCATCTAGTAAGTTGACACATTTCTTTGATCCCGGCTAATATATTTCTTTATCTCAGTAAAAAAAATCAATTTCCTCGCTCAATAGACCTCGAATATATATTTTTTTTAATAGCTTCCTCACGTTCGTCAACAAAGAATGCT
>NC_134882.1:14526440-14531440 GCF_041734735.1 Babylonia areolata
ATCTTATTCTTCCCACTCGTTCTCTCCCTTTCTCTCCATCTCATCTCTCCTCCTTTTCCATTCTCCTATCTCTTCCGTAATCCTTCTCAAGTCCCTCCTTTCTCCCCCCCCCCTCGACACCCACACCCCCCACCCTCCTCTGTCTCTATGAATTCCTCTTTCTCTAACTCCCTGTTCTTTCTGTCACTACCGTCTCTCTCGTTCTCTCTCTCTCCCTCTCTCCACCCTCTCTCTCTCCCTCCCTCTCTCCACCCTCTCTCTCTCCCTCCCTCTCTCCACCCTCTCTCTCTCCCTCCCTCTCTCCACCCTCTCTCTCCCCCTCCCTCTCCCTCTCTCCACCCCCTCTCTCTCTCTCCACCCTCTCTCTCTCCACCCTCTCTCTCTCCCTCCCTCTCTCCACCCTCTCTCTCCCCACCCCCTCTCCCTCTCTCCACCCTCTCTCTCTCTCTCTCCACCCTCTCTCTCTCCACCCTCTCTCTCTCCCTCCCTCTCCCTCTCTCCACCCTCTCTCTCTCTCCACCCTCTCTCTCTCCCTCCCTCTCCCTCTCTCCACCCTCTCTCTCTCTCTCTCTCCACCCTCTCTCTCTCTCTCTCTCCACCCTCTCTCTCTCCACCCTCCCTCTCTCCACCCTCTCTCTCCCCACCCCCTTTCTCTCTCCCTCTCCACCCTCTCTCTCCCCACCCCCTCTCTCTCTCCCTCTCTCCACCCTCTCTCTCTCCACCCCCTCTCTCTCTCCCTCTCCACCCTCTCTCTCCCCACCCCCTCTCTCTCTCCCTCTCTCCACCCTCTCTCTCCCCACCCTCTCTCTCTCTCCCTCTCTCCACCCTCTCTCTCCCCACCCCCTCTCTCTCTCCCTCTCTCCACCCTCTCTCTCCCCACCCCCTCTCTCTCTCTCCCTCTCCACCCTCTCTCTCCCCACCCCCTCTCTCTCTCCCTCTCTCCACCCTCTCTCTCTCTCTCCACCCTCTCTCTCTCCCTCTCTCCACCCTCTCTCTCTCCCTCTCTCCACCCTCTCCCTCTCTCTCTCTCCCTCTCCACCTCCTCTCTCCTCCCTCTCCCGTTGTCATCTTCTTCCCCTGAAGTTGTTCGCAAATTTTCACTATTTTTATACAAAGCTTTCAAATTCAGAGAAAATTAATGGCTACTTCGTGAAAACGCTGTTTGTATTCTTTTGTTTGTTTGGGTTTTTTTTTCTTTTATTGTTCTACACATTGAACTGTAATGCTGGTATATTTTTGTTTGACTGTGTTTATTGATGCTCACAGTGTCGTGATGTATTGTTTGTAAAATAATGTTCACATTCCCCTTCATAAAGGCCTATACATGAATAAATCATCTTGAATCTTGAATCTCTCTCTCCCGCCAACTCCAAATTTTTTACAAACAACCATCTATGTTCAGATTAGCGTTATTGCTGTCAAACGTGAAAATTAATACTCAACGAAAGTCCGCAATTTACGTAAATAAGGCATTCCAGTTAAAGGTCGTGCTACATGAATGGATAATGTAATTGAAATCCCTTGGCATGCAACGTACGCTGTTTTCTTTCGTCTGATTTTCGCCCCTACCCCCACTGTTCCCTTTGACATGGGCAAATGGCCCAGTTCAGAGAGAGAGAGAGAGGGGGGGAGGAAGGGAGAGGGAGGAAGGGAGAGAGAGAAAGAGAGAGACAGAGCGAGAGAGACAGAGAGAATGAAGAGGAGGATGGCGATGACGATTGTTGCTATGGAGGTCCATTTTGGTTTGGGACTTCGTGACAAGGCTGTACTCTACGCTTCCTGTCATAATGATATCCCGGCGTCAACCAGGCCCGAGAGATACAGACACTTGCAGTGTTGGTCAGGTAAGTACAGCAACACATCCAAAGACGCATCCGTGAAGTGGATGACACTAGACTGTGTGGTCCCAGTCTCCCCATGAGAGATTCAGATTCAGATTCAGATTATTTATTCATTAATAGGCCTAGGCCCCTTATGAAGGGGTAAGTGACAATATAAGTAATAACAAACAAAATCAAAATATATAACCAACCATAATAAGTACACATATTACATAAACGCTGCAAAAGAGAGAAAGAGAGAGAGAGAGAGGGAGTGACAGAGACAGAGCCAGAGAGACAGGAAGGGGAGGGGGGGAGTCTTGTTTTGTCTTGTCTTGTCTCCCGCCAACTCCCCTCCACTTATCAACCTTCTCCCTCTTTCCAGTCTTTTTTTCTTTCTTTTTTTCTCTCTTTCTTTCTCTCTCTCTCTGTCCTGATCTCCGTCCAGCTTCTCTCTCTGTCTCTCTCTCTCCCTCTCTGTCCCTCCCCCGCTGTCTCTCTCTCTGTCTCTGTCCACCTCTCTGTCTCTCTCTCTCTGTGTCCCCCTTTCTGTCTCTGTCTGTCTCTCAATTCCCCTCTCTGTCTCTCTCTGTCTGTCCCCCTCTTTGTCTCTCTCTGTTTGTCTCTCTCTCTCTCTGTCTCTCTCTGTCTGTCTCTCTCCCTGTCCCCCACCCCTCTGTCTCTCTCTCTCTCTGTCCCCCTCTCTGTCTCTCTCTGTCTGTCTCTCTCCCTGTCCCCCTCTCTGTCTCTGTCTGTCTGTCTCTCTCTCTGTCCCCCTCTCTGTCTCTCTGTCTCTCTCTCTGTCCCCTTCTCTGTCTCTCTCCCTGCTCCCCTCTCTGTCTGTCTATCTGTCTGTCTCTCTCTCTCTGTCCCCTTCTCTGTCTCTCTCTGTCTGTCTGTCTCTCTCTCTCTGTCCCCCTCTCTGTCTCTGTCTGTCTGTCTCTCTCTGTCCCCCTCTCTGTCTCTCTCTGTCTGTCTCTCTCCCTGTCCCCCTCTCTGTCTCTCTCTGTCCCCCTCTCTGTCTCTGTCTGTCTCTCTCCCTGTCCCCCTCTCTGTCTCTCTCTCTCTCTCTATGTACCCCTCTCTGTCTCTCTCTGTCCTGTCTCTCTCCCTGTCCCCCTCTCTGTCTCTCTCTCTATGTACCCCTCTCTGTCTCTGTCTGTCTGTCTCTCTGTTCACCTCTGTCTCTCTCTCTCTCTCTGTCCCCCTCTCTGTCTCTCTATGTTTGTCTCTCTCCCTGTCCCCCTCTCTGTCTCTGTCTCTCTCTCTCTGTCACCCTCTCTGTCTCTGTCTCTCTCTCTCTGTCACCCTCTCTGTCTCTCTCTGTCTGTCTCTCTCCATGTCCCCCTCTCTGTCTCTCTCTGTCTGTCTTTCTCTCCCTGTCCCCCTCTCTGTCTCTGTCTGTCTCTCTTGTCAACACGGAAGTCCCTTACCCTATTACCCCTGTTGTTACGGGCAGAAAGGCCTAAGCGATAAACCATTCAGGCTCTCTGTCTCTCTGTCCTCTCTCTCTCTCTCGCTCTCTCCCTCTTTCGGTCTCTGAGTGTGTGTGTGTGTGTGTGTTTGTGTGTGTGTGTGTGTGTGTGTACCCACCTCACATAACTGTTTACCCTACACACACACACACACACACACACACACACACACACATACAGAGAGAGAGAGAGAGAGAGAGAGAGAGAGAGAGAGAGACCGAAAGAGGGAGAGAGCGAGAGAGAGAGGGGACAGAGAGATAATTTTACAATACGATTTTAGCAGAGTACAAAACTGAAACCTATCTTTTAAATATATCAGATACAAAATACAGACAAGCTTTAACGAAACTCAGAATAAGCGCGCATGACCTAAAGATTGAGAAAGGTAGATATTTAAATATTCCAAAAGAAGACAGATTGTGCAACAAGTGTAACATCCTGGAAGACGAAATCCATCTTCTTGATCATTGTATTAAATATAAAACCTTAAGGCAACAATTTTTAAAAGATATTCAAAATTCGAATAACACAGGAAATATGATGCTAACAGATGATAAATATATACAAGAAGATTAGGAAAATTTGTTTATGGATGCTGCTGCAATTTACTGCATTAACTGACTGATTAATTGTGTTTTACATTCATTCATTTATTTACCATTGCACTTGTGTCTTATAAACCTTACAGTTTCATGACAATAAAATCTATTCTAAATCTAAAATATATTCTATTCACACACACACACACACATCAAACAAACATCATTTACTTTGTACTAACTGGATCCAGCTGAATGGATTCAGTCATGACTTGAGTAAATACGAACGTACTATAGTAGGTCTATTTCTCGCTTGAGTGCCCCCCCAGAAATGTCTGGTTCGCTGTGGTGAGTGTGTTGGGTATGGTACTGATGTTATCGTGGTCGTTTTGTGCCGTTTGGTTCTCGCTTGATTGGCCAGGCCTTTTTTGACTCACTTGTGTAAACAAAGTGAGTCTATGTTTTAACCCGGTGTTCGGTTGTCTGTGTGTGTGTGTGTGTGTGTGTGTGTCCGTGTGTCTGTGTGTCCGTGGTAAACTTTAACATTGACATTTTCTCTGCAAATACTTTGTCAGTTGACACCAAATTTGGCATAAAAATAGGAAAAATTCAGTTCTTTCCAGTCATCTTGTTTAAAATAATATTGCACCTCTGGGATGGGCACAAAAAAATTTTTTTAAAAAAAGGAAGCCTAATTATATGCAAAATGCATTTACTGTTATATTTGTATTTTTTGTATTCTCTAAACTTGGCACTTTGATCTGATATTCTGACCCAACAACAAGAGCAGTCATTATTATCATTTTCTGTTCAAACAGGAACTTCTTTTGCTAAGCATGGAAGTTTTATTTATTTTACAAACGTTTTGGTGCAGTTAGTAAAAAAGGGAAATTACTCTGTAATTAATGCTTGGGGACGTAATTTATCACAAGTGAGTCTTGAAGGCCTTGCCTCTCTTGTTTAAGTTGTGTGTTTGTATATCAGATGAGTTGTGTGGTGGTGGCGATGCGTAAAACACACACACACACACACACACACACACACACACACACACACACACACACACACACACACACACACACCATCTGTACGCAAGTCACTTGAAAAAAAAAAAAAAAAAAAAAGAAGAGGACTTTCTGGTACGGTGACTTCTGTAGTATGTGGGT
>NC_134882.1:14538940-14541440 GCF_041734735.1 Babylonia areolata
ATCAGCGTTGTTCTTCACCTTTCTCCAAACATACACCATTCCCTGTCTTTGTCTTTTATATTATAGTTATTTATTTATGTACGTTTATAGTTGACTTCATCAAGTTTTTGCACCTTATACATATTATTAGTAGTGGTAGTAGTTATTTTTTTTAATGTATTTATCTATTATTTAATCACCCCTTATTTTTTTTTTTTTCTCAAGGCCTGACTAAGCGCGTTGGGTTACGCTGCTGGTCAGGCATCTGCTTGGCAGATGTGGTGTAGCGTATATGGATTTGTCCGAACGCAGTGACGCCTCCTTGAGCTACTGAAACTGAAACTGAAACTGCCCATCGACAACTGAATCTCACCAGAGAAATAGCTTTGTTCCAGTTTTGATGTACCGATTTATGAAAATATACACCACGCTATTCTTGCTGTTTTATCTGCCTTTGAAATCGCATATTTTCCACAAACGCCCTTTTGTAACGCATTCCCTGCCCTCTTCACTTAACATGTAGACGTTAAACATTTCAGTCTATTCAGCTGGATAAGGGCTATGTTCTTCTAAAGACTTTATGCCGTTTTTTCTCAGTTAACCGAATTGGTCTTCGGTCTTTCCTTTAGTAAGTCATTTATCTCGGCCCTCTTTGGACTGTCCTTGGATAACCCGCTGTCTTTCAATTTTTTCGTTCTGATTCGTGGCGAGTGTAGACTATCAATATTTCTCCAACGATATCGCTATTTCTGGACAGCATAGCCTCCATTTTTTCATACCCATAACATTCATTCTTTTTTCGAGACATTGTCAGTGACACGGATTTGAAGACAAGACGATAAACTAATGAAACAAACGGAAAATAACTTCAAAGATTTCGTAATCAGTTTTTACATACCAAGTATTTGATCTTCAGACTGATTATGCGCGATGTATGTTCTAAGACTGAGCTTAAAGATGATATAGCATCAAAAGCAGTGCTTCTTGGTTGTACCAGTTTGTTCGCAGTTTGCAGTCTGTTGATCCTCGATTGTGTAATTGTGCACAAAACTCAACGAACCAGACTCTGTTCTTCAAAACCCAAACAGACAGGCGTCGCGCGCGCCCTGTGTGTTGAAAGACACGGGCAACGGAAAGCCTCACCTGCAACCATCCCACCGCACCCCCGCCACCCCCTTCCCACATCACACACACACACACACACACACACACGTACACAGCATCTGTCTTTCAGGTGTAGCACGTTACAGGTTTGCCTGTAGGTCTTTTCAAACAACTGTGCACGGCACGCTCGCTCGCACATACACACATCAGTGCACACACACACACACACACACACGCCGGGCATGCATGAGTAAACACATACACACACACACACACACACACACACACACACACACACTGACATACCCACCCCACACGCGTCCGCCAAATTTAATCAGGCGCTATAATTATAAATAAAATTATTGTGATTATTATTATTGATATCATTATTATCATCATTATCGTAATCACACACACACACACACACACACACACACACACACACACACACACACACACACACACTTCAACCAGTTGGGGGAAAAAAAATCCACCTCAAGTCACTCGGGCGTTTGATCTGCAGTGCAGTGCAGTGTGCTTTGTGTGCAAAGCCCGGGCCGGGATGCACGTGTGTTAACAAAGCCACGACGGAGGGCCCGTGTGCGAATGACTCAGCCTGGGCCCTTCAGGTCATTATGGACCGCGGTGGTGTACGTGTGTACACGCCGGCGCGCGCGAATTCAGTAACTGATGTGCGTCCCTACTGATGTGTGTAGTCAGTGCGTGTATGTGCATGTGTTTGTTCAGTTGTATTATTAGCAGTGGTATTGAGTTTCATTTAGCGCCTTTTCACATAAAATTATGTAATATACGACAATGTGAGTAATAGTTGTGGTAGTAGTGGTACAAGTTACAAGTTGTTACTTCATTTTTCATATGATTATATATGTGTGTGTGTGTGTGTGTGTGTGTGTGTGTGTGTTTTAATTCATTTAATGTCAATCCACATTAAGTGATATTAGACCAAAAAAACAAAAAAAGGTGGGGGGGGGGGGGGGAGGGAAAGGGTAAGTGGAAAAAAAAATCACAACATTTACAACAATCTGGCTAAAACAATAACTTCCAAACTTAGAGAGAGAGAAAAAAAAAAAGAAAAAAAAAGAGGATAAAATCATTTTAACAACCCAGTTGGACTATCCAACAAAGATTTGAAACAGTGCAACATTAGCAGTGACAAGTCCAAGATATATACACGAATCTTGGAGAGAGAAAAAAAAAAAGAAGAAGTTATAACAGCAACTATTTAACAACGATTTAAAGAAACTTAACAATAAAAGTGATGAGTCCAATATTTCTTATGTGTGTGTGTGTGTGTGTGTGTGTGTGTGTGTGTGTGTGTGTGTGTGTGTGTGTGTGTGTGTGCACGCGCGCGCACGTGTGTGCTTATGTTAATTATGTGTGCGTGTGTGCGTGCGTG
>NC_134882.1:14546440-14551440 GCF_041734735.1 Babylonia areolata
AGATGATGATGATTCCATTTATTGCTTTTTTCATGTCCTACTGTATGAGTACTTACAGAAAATCATCAAAGTGTTGAGGTATGAACATTTTGAATAGAATAAAAAGAAGTTTTAAAACGATAACTATGAAATAAAATAATAATAATTCACACATAAAAAAAAAGATAGATACAGATACACATACACACCCACACACTCATAAACGCACACACACACACACACACACGTCCGCACGCACGCACGCGCACACACACACACACACACACACACACACACACACACACATCCACAATAGGAACCACAAGACTGACACAACAAAAGTACCGACATGAGTACAATTTTTGATAAGAATTCTTTATTTTAGAAAGCAAAGCAAAATTTCAAGACATGATTTATAAAAAAAAGAAAAAAAAGAAAAAAAGAATTATAACAATAAAAACACCGTGTACATACATACATACATACGTACATACTTACATACAATCACACACACACATACATACACACATAGACCCATAGCTGTAAAACTGACAGGTGTTTAACCGGAGTATTCCTATCCAAACCAGCTGCAAGTAAGCATGATACACATTTTTAAATCGTCTCATATTATAATATATAGTATGGCAGGTTATGCGCGAATACATAGTACTGAGGTTTCTCTTTCCGTATCATAATTATGTCTAAAAGGCGATCATAAGGAAACGAATAAAAAGGCAACATATATTTTCCATTTGTAAAAAAGAAAAAAAAAAAAAGAGTAAAGTAATATAGGACAAGACTCTGCGATCATTCGTAAAACAGGTAAGCTAAAAGCATTGTGTGTATATATATTTTTTTTTTAAACATGCTGATACATACATAATCAGTTATCTATCATTTTGGTGATTTTTTTGTCGTCCTCTGGGTTTTATTTGTGATTTTTTGTTTGTTTGTTTTTTGAGTTAAAAAGTTTTTTTAAACATTTTTGTCTATGTAAGTACCTGGTGTAATTCAGAGTTAGTGATCATGTGTGTGTGTGTGTGTGTGTGTGTGTGTGTGTGTGTGTGTGTGTGTGCGCGCGCGCGCGCGTGCGTGCGTGCGTGTGTTATGACGTCTGAATCCACATTCTGCTTTTCCATTCGTAACCGTCGCCATTAAGTCTCATCCAATATACGCCGTAATTAAGTGAGTGTCTCATTCTGTATAAACATATATCTGGCTAAGTCACGTTGTTTCTCTCTCTTTTTTTTTTCTTCCATTGTTTTCATCTTAATTATGTTGTTGTTGCGAAATAAAGGACGTTTCTTTTCTTTTTTTTAAAAACAGAACATTGCTGCTGTAATCTCTAACTCGTTCTATATATTGGCTTTATTCCTGTTTTCAGTTTGATTTTTAGCATTTTCTTTCAACTTATTTTTTTATTATTATTTATTTATTTTTTTTTAAAGAATTCAAACCAGACACTGAATTTTGTTTATCATCATAAAACACTAAGCTACCAGTTTACGATGCTTCATTCATTGATGATGATGATGATGATGATGATGATGATGGTGATCGTGATAGCTCGCTCTCTTGTTCTTTGTTCTGCTGTTTAGTGGGGTTTTTTTTTGTTTTTTGTTGTTTTTTGTTTGTGTGTGTGTGTGTGTGTTTGTGTGTGTGTGTGTGTGTGTGTGTGTGTGTGTGTGTGTTTTGTGTGTGTTATTTATATCATTCAGGCTAATTGTTATTATAAATCAGTATAAACACTTGTCTAAAACCCTAAACACTCTTCTGTCACTGTGTTCCGTTCAATGATGATGACGACAACTATAACTACAGTAGCTGCCCAGCTCGAGTAAGTACCTCGTCGAATAGTGGACCCGTGAAGATAGGCTAAACAGAAAAGTTACGTACGTTGGATTCAAATTCACAAAATGCCCCCTGAAGACACGCTAAACAGAGGGGTAAGTACGGCGGATTAAAACTTTCAAAAACCCCTTTGAAGATAGCCTGGACAGAGGATATATATACGAAGAAACCAAGCTTACAAAAAAACCTTGGCTAAACAGAAGCGTATACACGATGGATTCAAAGTAACATAATCCCTTGAAGGGAGGTTAAACTGAAGGTATGCACGATGGATTCAAGCTAACAAAAACCCTTGAAGGTTGGCTAAACAGGAGGTATGCACGTAAGATCCAAACTTGCAAAATCCATTGAAGATTTGCTGTACAGAATGTGTATATACTAAGCTGGTATTCAACGCCAACAAAAAAAAAAAAATCCCTTGACGACGGACTTAACAGAAGGCTTATTACGATGGATTTAACTCTCTCCATACGAACGGCGAAAGAGACGACGTTAACAGCGTTTCACCCCAATTACCATCATCAAAATATTGCAAGAGGAAGGCTCTTATACCTGAAGAGGTGAATGTTGACAAAGAATACCACATTTCTTACGACGGATGCTAAAGGTTGGGTCATTCAGACACCCACTGGACATCCGAGGGGTCTGTGTAGAGGAGAAGAGAGGACTGGCCGTACTGAGGGAGTTAAACTCACAAACGCCGCGTTCTCTTCCGACAGAATATTCTTCCTACCTTCGTCTCTTCTGCCTTTTGATCTATCTATTCATCTTTATATATACATATATATTTCTAATGATAACATTGAATTGTGAAAATCAAAATTCAAACTAACTGTCTACAATTACTGGTATACTTATGAGAAGGGACATACAAAATATGAACAGGAAACCCTCCTTCCTTCCTTCCCTTTCAACATTTTTTGTATTTACTAGTAATCTTTGGTTTCTTTCACAACTATCATTCAGTAAGGAAAGTGTCGGAAGGCGTCTAAATCAGAGACAAAACAAAACGACTAACATTAAAATTTGTAAAACACGATTCTAAATCCAGTTGAACTAGTGTGAAATGTAGTGTTTGTACATGATATAATCATTATCACAAACTGATCTTTTGTAGCACCAAAATCCTTCATTATTTTTTTTTTTTTTTCATTATCAATGCTAAGAGTAAGTTAAAGGAATCAAAATCAAAACCAAGTTTATTCACGACCAGACGGACCATGGGTCGGAGTTCGAATCCAAAGAAAACTACTTTTTGGACAAAAAACAACAACAATAAGTAGCACAAACAAACAAATATACGAACAAAAACACCACACATGCACACACACACACACACACACACACACAAATTCACACACACACACACGCGCGCACACACACACACACACACACACACGCGCGCGCGCGCGCGCGCGCGCACCAGAATTCAGTTGCCAGAAAAAAAGGCAGAAATATATGATGTGTCTCTGATGATACCATGCAAGGAATGCTGGCAAAAAATTGACGTAAATTCGGGCATGGAAACTATTAAAAAAAAAAAAATTATATACGAAATCTGAACAAGATAAAATAAGTGGCTCTTCATTGAAGTGAAGGCAGTGAAAGATTATAAATGAACGAACAAAACACACAGAGACACACACAGACACACACACACACACACACAGAGGGAGAGAGAGAGAAACACACACACACACACACACACACACACACACACACACACACACACACACACACAAGAATTGAGTTGCCAGAAAAAAGGCAGATATACATGACGTGTCTCTGATGATACCATGCAGGGAATGCTGGCAAAAAATCGACGCAAATTCGGGCATGAAAACTGATAAAAAAAAAATTATATATACAAAATAAGTGGCTTTTCACGAAAGTGTAGGCAGTGAAAGAATATGAATGAACGAACAAAATACACACACACACACACACACACGTACACACACACACACACACACACACACAGAGTCCGTCAGCTCTCATCTCCAGGGATACATCAACATTCTCTGACGTTAAAAAAAAAAAAAAAAAGCAACTTTCACTTTCACAAACATTCCCGCTTCTGTACCCTCACAATCCCCCCCCCCACCCCCCCGAACCCCCACCAAATAAACGTAAATTTTAGAAGCATTTCTGTTCGTGAAAATCTAGGCATTCTCCTTACATTCTCATTGTAAACATTTTTGTTATTAAAAAAAAAAAAAGTGTTAAATAATTCAATCTTCGACATGACAAGAAGACACAAACCAGTGACAATAATAATCTGGTTTGTCTTTGCGTGTGTATGGAAGAGGGGGGGGCTGAGGGGCGGGGAGGGGGGATGGGGGGGGAGGTGGGTGGGGAGGAGGGGAGGGGGTTGTAATATTGGCATGGGTGCATGCCCTTCATTGCTACAACGGACTGACCTGCTTCCTGGATGACAGCAACAACAAAAATAATCTTCATCAATCAAATTAAAAAACCATGATCATGATAAGAAATGTCTCTCAACAAAGAAAGCTTTCCAATTCAATTATACATACACGTATATATATATATATATATATATATATATATATATGATAGATAAATATCACAGAGAAGGGAACGGATGAGAGAAAGGGAAGGAAGAGGAGACAGAGACAGAGAGAGACAGAAAGAGAGAGAGAGAGAGAGAGAGAGAGAGAGAGAGAGACGGCGAGAAAGAATGAGACAAAGAGACAGAGAGAGAAAGACAGGAACAGAGAGATGAAGAGATAGAGAAAGGAAGAGAGAGAGAGGGAGACGGCGAGAAAGAATGAGACAAAGAGACAGAGAGAGAAAGACAGGAACAGAGAGATGAAGAGATAGAGAGAGAGAGGGAGACAGACAGACAGACAGACAGAGAGAGAGAGAGAGAGACAGAGAGAGAGAGAGAGAGAGAGAGAGAGAGAGAGAGAGAAAGCAACAAGAGAGATCACATGCCCACGGGGTTTTGTGTAAGAAAAACAACAACAATAATAATCACATACCTTTATATATATATATATATAACTGGACGCGAAAAAAAAAAAAATTAAAAAATCCCTAAAAAGAGGATAATAAAATTACGCATACATGTGAGCTTACAGTATGTACAAAGATGCTTAACTTTCTTTTTTTTTTCTTCTTTCTTTCTTTTTAATCTACAGGCTGCA
>NC_134882.1:14553940-14556440 GCF_041734735.1 Babylonia areolata
GGAAGAGGGGGGCGGGAGACAGGGAGAGAGAGAGAGAGGGGAGAGAGGAGGGACTGAGTGGGTAAGGGGGAGGGGGGGAAGAGGGGGGCGGGAGACAGGGAGAGAGAGAAGGGGGGGGAGAGAGAAGGAGGGACTGAGTGGGTAAGGGGGAGAGGGAAGAAGTTGAGACCAGGAAGAGAGGGGGGGGGGAAGAGATAGAAGGAAGTGACTGAGTGGGTAAGGGGAAAGGAGGGACGGAGTGGTAAGGGGAGTGGGGAAAGGGGTGCGGAGACAGGCAAACGAGGGGGGGGGGGGGGAAGAGAGAAGGAGGGACCAGATGTGTAAGGGGGAGTGGAAGATGGGGGGGGGGCGAGAGACAGAGAGAATCGAGAGGTAGGGGTGGAGAAGGAGGACTGAGGTTAAGGGAGGGGGGAAGAGGGGACGGAGACAGGAGAAGAGAGAGAGGGAGATAGGAGGACTGAGTGGGTAAAGGGGAGAGGAACAGGGGGATGGGAGACAGAGAGAGAGGGGGGGGGAAGAGGGGGAACGGGGAGAACAGGAGAGAGAGAGAGGGGGGGGGAGAGAGAAGGAGACTGAGTGGGTAAGGGGGAGGGGGAAAGTGCTTTAGGGGGACGGAGACAGGGAAAGAGAAGAAGGGTGGGGAGGAGAAGGAGGGACTGAGTGGGTAAGGGGGAGGGGAAACAGGGGGACGGGAGAAAGGGAGAGAGAGAGAGAGAGGGGGGGGGAGAGAGGAGGACTGTGTGGGGTAAGGGGGGAGGGGGAAGAGGGGGGCGGGAGACAGGGAGAGAGAGAGAGAGGAAGGGGGGGGGGTTAGAGAGGGGGAGAGAGAAAGGGATGGAGAGATTGAGAGACCGGGAGTGATACAGAGACAGAGAGAGAGACAGAGAGAGACAGAGAGAGACAGAAAGAGAGAGGGGTGAGGAAAGGGAAGGGCGGTAACTCTCACTGTCTTTGCTGCGAGCCCTCATGGCTTCTTGCTCCTTCCGCCTCTTCTCCGCCCTCTCCTCTTGTAGCTTGCGCTGTTCGTTTTCCTGTCAGCACACACACACACACACACACACACACACACACACACACACACACATCACACACACACACACACACACACACACACACACACACACACACACACACACACACACACACACAAAACAACTGTTATTCATATTGTTGTATTTATATTTACATTGTTGTAGGTTAGTACTTGTTGATATGCATATACATATTCTCCTTCCCATGACACCTCATTCAATACACACCACAATCTCTTTAGACCTTTTTTTTCCTTTATATACTTTTCCTCTGATACATAACATGAATACTTTTTTTTACACTAATATTCACATGCACTCCCTTTCCTTTATCTTTACTCCTTTCCGTCTAAAAACACTTATAGTGAATAAACTTTAAACTGAAGATAACACACACACACACACACACACACACACACACACACATCACACACACACACACAAGTTTCAATTCTTTTAAGTTTCAAGTGTTGATTATCCCTTCACTCCTACAGACATATGGAGGATTGCTACAGAATAATGATTTCAAGCCCAGATTAACCATTTCCAAATGCATAACTGACGTCAAACAGAAGCTGAGAAAACACAAACGTCGATTTAGCACCCAAAAGAGTAATCTAGAATACATTTGCAGATGTAATAAACTTACTTTAAAACTTGCCTTTCTTTGCGTCCTTTGAGCATATTGCTAATGTTAGAAACCTAGAATATATTTGCAAATTAAACTCACTCAGTACGGCCAGTCCTCTCTTCTCCTCTACACAGACCCCTCGGATGTCCAGTGGGTGTCTGAATGACCCAACCTTTAGCTTCCGTCGTCAGAATTGTGGGATTCTTTGTCAACATTCACCTCTTCAGTATAAGAGCCTTCCGCTTGCAATATTTTGATGATGGTAACTGGGGTGAAACGCTCTTAACGTCGTCTCTTTCGCCGTTCGTATGGAGAGAGTTGATTAATAAACTTACTTACAACTAAGATAACTTCTTTTACTGCCTCCCTTGAGCATACTGCAAAAGTTAAAATCCCATTGCGGAGACATTTTTGTTTCTTTTTGCACATGCCTTTTTTAGCAACTGATATTGCTTCGGACATTCCATTATAGAATGGAACACATTCCCCATCACAGCCATGTTACAAAACTTATGTATCCGTAATTCTCGTGGTATGCTAATAAGCGCCTCCCTATTTCTGTTTCCAACTGATCATCATTACTTCGAAATTTGAAGAAAAGGAAAGAAAAAAAAAAAGATAACATAGTTGTCAGGCATTTGACATGTATTTTTCTCTTCCAAATTAACTCTTGACATTTCGATGAAACAAGCCTGTCTCCACACGCACAAGCACACACACAAGCACACACACACACACACACACACACACACACACAACACACACACACACACACACACACACACACACACACACACACACATTTGTCTCTGCACAAGATTCAGCGCTATATAAATAC
>NC_134882.1:14561440-14566440 GCF_041734735.1 Babylonia areolata
ATGAAATTCCACTTATTATTTTCTGAAAAAAACCCCAAAAGAATTATGTTAAAACTTCAATCCTTGGTTTCTGCTATTCGCAGCTCTCTTTATTAATGTTTTGTCTGTTGATACGATATTCAATAATTGATTTTTTTGCTGTTTTTTGTATGTTTGTTTGTATTATGAGTGAAATGGTACTTGTCAATGTATATATTAAGCGACTGAACGAATGAGCCTACTTCTTGTTTTTGACATCACTCTTTTTTGTATTTATTGGATATGTGTAAGTTTCAGTTTCAGTTTCAGTAGCTCAAGGAGGCGTCACTGCGTTCGGACAAATCCATATACGCTACACCACATCTGCCAAGCAGATGCCTGACCAGCAGCGTAACCCAACGAAATATGTGTAAATGATTATGAAAATTGCACTGGCTCTTAGTGCTGCAGCCTTGTGGGCTAGTTGGCCTTTGGGAACCATCCTCCCAACGCCGACTGTCCTAAAACCCTCTTGGCCGAGAGAGTGGGGATGTAACTTGGGCAAGACACTCTCCACTATGATCAAATTCTAGCCCAAATAGTCGGAACAGCAGTTGCCTCCTCTGCTGTTCTGATGGTCATAGTCGGACACGACTGACTATCATATTTATGTAAATGATGAACGTATGTAATGTTTCAATACCCCCAGGGGACACACGGAATGAACTCCTGGCCTTGCCTTGCCTTGCCTTGCCTTAGATCCATAACAATGGAGTTCACAAGGACAAACAGAATTAATACAGGGAAATGAATATTAGGACAATCATTCGAACTGCTTGGGCATCGATAACGATTCTAGAGCATTTGTATGAATCTCTCTCTCTGTGTGTGTCTCTCTCTGTCTCTCCCTGAATATATATTTGAAACAACAACAATAATATAAAAAGCGCCTTTTTGATGTATGTGTGTGTGCGTGTGTGTGTGCGTGTGTGCGTGTGTGTGTGTGTGTGTGTGTGTGTGTGTGTGTGTGTGTGTGCGTGTGTGTGTGTGTGTGTGTGTGTGTGTGTGTGTGTGTGTGTGTGTTGAAGTAGATGCTAACGTGGCGATAGCCTTAGTGGTCGGCGAAGCTCTAAATACTCATTTGATTGGGTTTGATGTATGTCTGTATGTATGTCTGTATGAATCTCTCTCTCTCTCTCTGTGTCTCTCTCTGCCTCTCCCTGAATATATATTTGAAACAACAACAACAATATAAAAAACGCCTTGAATACAAATTTGCATATACTGACACTCAATCTCTCACTCGCACACAAGATCACAACATGGACATCTTAAAGGCACTTGGATGTTTCTGAAATTTAGCAGGAATAATCTGGGAACGCAGAGAATAGTACTTAGGGTAGACCAAAAGAAAATGCATTTCGGTTTCCGGAGTGTCATAACAAAAAGGACAATTAAGGTGGTGGCGATAGTGTGGGAGTGAGTAAGTGAAGTTAGCGAGTGAGTGAGCGAGCGAGTGAGTGAGTGAGTGAGTGAGTGTGTGTGTGTGTGTGTGTGTGTGTGTGTGTGTGTGTGTGTGTGTGTGTTGAAGTAGATGCTAACGTGGCGATAGCCTTAGTGGTCGGCGAAGCTCTAAGTACCACAATTTGATTGGGTTTGATATATGTCTGTATGTATGTCTGTATGAATCTGTCTCTCTCTCTGTCTCTCCGTGAATATATATTTGAAACAACAATATATATATATATATATATATATATATATATATATAGAGAGAGAGAGAGAGAGAGAGAGAGAGAGAGAGAGAGAGAGAACGTGACTGAATGATCAGTGTGTGTCAGTATGTGCATGCATGCGTCTTTAAACTGCCTACAAATTGTTGTTGTCATTGTCATCATTATTTCTAGCTCAAACTTTTTTTCTTTTTATATCTGATACATTATTTGATTTACCTAATGGCACGATCTTTTCTAATATTGTCCTCTCTTGCCACCCATATTTTAATCTGCATGTGTGGGGGATGTTTGAGTGAATGCTTTTAGCGAACCTGTAATGCGCACAGAGCTTCAAGAATATGCCCAACAGCAATACGGTTTAATAAATAAAATAAAATAAATAAATAGCGAAATAATAAACAAATATAGAAATAAATAAACCTTAATTTATTTACTTACTGATTTATTTACCTATTCATTTAATTTTTTTTCTTTTAAATTCCAACTCACAGCGTTGATGAAGTTGCCGGTGTGCAGGACGTATCTCAGGAAGACCTTCAGGGTCTCGCTGTCCATCAGATCCTCACAGGCCAGGATGATGCGATCCACGTTCGGCTTCAGGCTCTCCATGGCCACCGTGAAGTCCTCCTGGTTTTTTTTGTTTTTGTTTTTTTGGGTGGGTGGGGGGTACAGGAGGTGCAAGGTGGTAGAATGGTTAAGACGCTTTTTCTTTCTTTTTTTTTTTTTTTTTTTTTTTATCTGCCAATACAATGTCCGTGAAGGTCTGGGTTCGAATCCCGCTGGCTGTGATTCTAATTTAGAACACGAAAGATTGAAAAAGAAAAAAAAAAAAATCTGTTCTGTGGTCATTGTCCCACTCTGGAGCACTGCTTGTTAACATGTGGCAACGCGTCCACCTAGGGAGAGAGAGAGAAGGGGAGGGGAAGAGAAAGGGGGGAGAGAGGGAGAGAGAGAGAGCGGGAGAGAGGGGGAGAGAGAGAGAGAGGGGGAGAAAGAGGGAGAGGGGGGAGAGAGAGAGGGAGTGAGGGGGAGAGAGAGGGGAGAGAGAGGGGGAGAGAGAGAGGGAGAGAGAGGGGGAGAGGGAGAGGGAGGGAGAGAGAGAGGGAGGGGAGAGAGAAAGGGAGAGGGGGAGAGAGAGGGAGAGGGGGAGAGAGAGGGAGAGAGGGGGAGAGATGGGGAGAGAGAGAGCGGGAGAGAGAGGGAGAGGGAGAGAGAGAGTGAGAGAGAGAGAGAGAGAGATGAGGGTGGTGCGAGACTGAATCCTGCGCTCGCCATAAAATTTCCTACCCTCTACTAGACCTCCCCATACAATACAATACAATACAATACAATACAATACAATACAATACAATTCTTCTTCTTCTTCTTCTTCTTCTTCGTCTGCGTTCGTGGGCTGCAACTCCCAAGTTCACTCGTATATATGCGAGTGAGCTTTTTACGTGTATGACCGTTTTTAAACCCGCCATGTAGGCAGCCATACTCCGCTTTCGGGGGTGAATATAATTCAATACAATGTATTACAACGCTGGCCATAACATTTTCTTACCCTCTGCTGGACCTCGCCATGCTATGCCATGCCATGCCATACAATACAATGGAGTGGAGTGATGGCCTAGAGGTAACGCGTCCGCCTAGGAAGCGAGAGAATCTGAGGGCGCTGGTTCGAATCACGGCTCAGCCGCCGATATTTTCTCCCCCTCCATTAGACCTTGAGTGGTGGTCTGGACGCTAGTCATTCGGATGAGACGATAAACCGAGGTCCCATGTGCAGCATGCACTTAGCGCACGTAAAAGAACCCACGGCAACAAAAAGGGTTGCTCCTGGCAAAATTCTGTAGAAAAATCCACTACGATAGGAAAAACAAATAAAACTGCACGCAGGAAAAAAATACAAAAAAAAAAATGGGTGGCGCTGTAGTGTAGCGACGCGCTCTCCCTGGGGGAGAGCAGCCCGAATTTCACACAGAGAAATCTGTTGTGATAAAAAGGAATACAAATACAAATACGATGCGTTACAATACAATACAATGCAATACAATACAATACAGAGCAATGCAACCCAATTCAATTCAGAACGTACTTTTTGATTGATAGTGAGACTGCATGACTGGGTGAGTGAATGAACAAATACCACGGACAACGATGCCCCGTGTTTTTGACTCACTTGTGTAAACAAAGTGAGTCTATGTTTTAACCCGGTGTTCGGTTGTCTGTGTGTGTGTGTGTGTGTGTGTGTGTGTGTTTGTGTGTGTGTGTGTGTTTGTGTGTGTGTGTGTGTGTGTGTCCGTGGTAAACTTATAACATTGACATTTTCTCTGCAAATACTTTTGTCAGTTGACAACAAATTAGGCATAAAAATAGGAAAAAATTCAGTTCTTTCCAGTCATTTTGTTTAAAACAATATTGCACCTCTGGGATGGGCACAAAAAATTTAAAAAATGAAGCCTAATTATATGCAAACTGCATTTACTGTTATATTTATATTTTTTGTATTCTCTAAACTTGGCACTTTGATCTGATATTCTGACACAACAACAAGAGCAGTCACTATCATCATTTTTTGTTCAAACAGGAACTTCTTTTGCTAACCATGGAAGTTTTATTTATTTTGCAAACGTTTTGGTGCAGATAGTAAAAAAGGGAAATTACTCTGTAATTAATGCTAGGGGACTTAATTTGCCACCAGTGAGTCTTGACGGCCTTGTTCAACATTGGTGCAATAAAATGTACACGTGTCTTTGTTGCGGTTGCTGTTGTTGTTGTTGTTGTTATTGTTGTTGTAGTTTTTGTCGTCGTCGTCGCTGTTGTTACAACAACAACAACAATAATAATAATTTTGTTTGTATTTTGTATTTCTTTTTATCACAACAGATTTCTCTGTGTGAAATTCGGGCTGCTCTCCTAAGGGATAGCGCGTCGCTACACTAATATCATCATCTTCATCATCGTCATCTTTATTCTTATCTGCCTTTGCAAAGAACGATCTTTTCTTTCAAAGCATACACTACATCATAATCAAAACAATTTTTTCTTCTTCTTTTTTTGGTTGATTTTTTATGTGTCTTTTCTATTCTTACCATGGTGGTGTTGCTTCTGCTGCTGCTGTTGCTGCTGCTGCAACTGATGATGCTGATAGTAGTTGTTGTTGTTTTTAATCATTATCATTAACATAATTCTCAACGTACCTTGAGCAGCATGCCCTCGATGCGCACTTTGAAGGCAGGAAGGGCAGACAACTGCAGGTAGAACTTCTCAGCGTTCCCCAGCTTGTCCTTGTCTCCTTCGTAGTTCTTAATCATCTCCACC
>NC_134882.1:14568940-14571440 GCF_041734735.1 Babylonia areolata
CAACCAACCCCTCCTCTCCCCGGCAAAAAAAAAAAAAAAAAAAAAAAATCGACACCCCCTCCCCACATCCCCTCCTACCCCCCCCCCCCTTACCCCCCCCCCCCCCCCCCCCCCACATACAAAATCCTTGGCCAGAAAAAAATATATATATATATACCCTTCCCCCTTATCCCCCCCCTCCAGGCCGAACCATCCCTCCTCTCCCAGCAAAAAAAAAAAAAAAAAAAAAAAAAAAAAAAGAAGAAGAAAAGAAATAAGATTTTAAAAAAAACCTCGACACCCCCTCCTCCCTTATCCCCACCCCCACCCCCCCCCACGCCCACGCACACAGCCCCCTCCCCCCCTCTCGCACCTCCTCCTTCTCCGGCAGGATCTTCTGCAGCCCCCGGAGTCGCTCCGCCCCGATGCGGTCCTGCTGGCCCTCTTGAATCATCTGCACGATCTCCACGTTCCTGGCCTTGAACTGCTTCAGGAAGATGTTGGCGTTCATGCTCCTCTTCGTGTCCAGCAGGTTCACCTGTGATGAGTGTGTGTGTGTGTGTGTGTGTGTGTGTGTCAAAACTATATCGATAATAATAATTTTGTTTTTAAAGAAACAATGATAATGATGATGATGATGATGATGATGATGAGCTTGTTTTAAGAACAAAATAAAAACAACTATAATAACAAAAACAACAACAGCAATGAAAATGATGATAATGATAACAAAAATATGTTAATGACGACGACGACGACGACGACAAGACAACAACAACAACAATAATAATGATAATGATAATGACAATGACGAGAACAAAAATCATGATGATGATGATAACAATGCCTCACAATACCTTACATCATAACACCAATCGTCTCGTCTGAATAGTTCAACTCACAATTCACAATAGTTTACATCATCACACCACATGCCTCTGTCTCAATAGTTCACCTCACAAGACGTCCCAGATGCAAGGAGTACTAATCCACAAGGAAACATACTCCTGACTCCTAACACACACACACACAATGGAGTGATGGCCTAGAGGTAACGCGTCCGCCTAGGAATCGAGAGAAACTGAGCGCGCTGGTTCGAATCTCGGCTCAACCGCCGATATTTTCCCCCCCTCCACTAGACCTTGAGTGGTGGCCTGGACGCTAGTCATTCGGATGAGACGATAAACCGAGGTCCCGTGTGCAGCATGCACTTAGCGCACGTAAAAGAACCCACGGCAACAAAACGGTTGTTCCTGGCAAAATTCTGTAGAAAAATCCACTTCGATAGGAAAAACAAATAATACTGCACGCAGGAAAATAATACAAAAAAAATGGGTGGCGCTGTAGTGTAGCGACACGCTCTCCCTGGGGAGAGCAGCCCGAATTTCACACAGAGAAATCTGTTGTGATAAAAAGAAATACAAATACAAATGCAAAAATACAGAGCCCCCCCCCCCACACACACACACACAAACGCCCCACTACACACACATACGCACACACACACACAACCGCCGTACCCCCCCCCCACCACCACCACCACCACCCACACACACACAACCGCCACCCACCCACATCCCAAGACACACCTCAGTGGGCATCTTGGCCTTGGGCTGCTCCTGGGTCTTGGTGACGGTGGCGGACTTCTGGCAGAAGAGCTCCTCAATCAGGTCGTACCTGACCTTCACCTTGTCGTCCATCTCCAGCACCTCCTTCCACACGTTGTCGTCAGCTGGGCAATAGGCACGTGCACACGCACGCACGCACGCACGCACGCACACACACACACACACACACACACACACACACACAGAGAAACGCAGACATACACAGACACACGCACAGACACGGACACACATCCGGGTGCATAATATATCAATAAATGTGATTTATTAGAAGAAGAAAAAAAAAGAGATAAAATATACAGTGCACAAACACGGTGACGTGTGTGATGTGCAGATCATACATAGGAATATCCAGTAAACGGACCATATAATTATATATATATATATATCTGTGTGTGTGGGTGGGGGAGGGGAGAGAGAGAGAGCGCGCACTCAGGTATATATAATTATAAGACCACTCTGACACGCAGTTAACCATACCCACATGTATGTGTAGTTAACAAACCACCCTACCCCCCCCCCCACACACACACACACTCACACCCACCCCACACACACAGGTATGTACAGTTAACAGACATGAGGTATGTAACCATCGAATAAATCTGTAACCTGCATAGCTTTTGGAAGTTCAACCGCGTCTTCATTGACTTCAAAAATGCGTTTGACAGGGTCTGTAAGGTGGAACAACTGGCAACTGATGGAGTCTCCCGTCGGTCCGACGGATGAGTAGGCAGGCAGGCTTATCTGTCAGTGTGTGTATGGGAGAAGAGGCCGATTCTGGATGTGCAGCACTTCCCACAGGTGTTGTTAGGGAAAACGTCTCCAGAAGTTGAGCCCTGCTTCCTTCGCTCACGCTTCTCCTTAATGGCCAGCGTTCCCTTGTTTTCAAACGT
>NC_134882.1:14578940-14586440 GCF_041734735.1 Babylonia areolata
TGCCGCACGGATAGGCCGCCCGTTATGGTCAGGGTTCGAATCCCGCTCTCGCCCTTTCTCCCAAGTTTGACTGAAAAAAAAAAAATCAAAGTGAGCTTCTAGTCATTCGAATGAGACGATACGTTTCAGTTTCAGTAGCTCAAGGAGGCGTCACTGCGTTCGGACAAATCCATGTACGCTACACCACATCTGCCAAGCAGATGCCTGACCAGCAGCGTAACCCAACGCGCTTTGTCAGGCCTTGAAAAAAAAAAGATAAATAAATAAAAAACTAAATAAAACAAAATAAAATAAAATAAAATAAAATAAAATAAGATAAAATACAAAATAAATAAATAAATAATAATATAATAAAAATAATAATAATAATAATGAAAAAAAAGATGATAAATAAGCAAATAAATGTAAAAACAACAACAAAACAACAACAAGAAAACAATAAAACAAAAAACAATGATGATAAATAAGCAAATAAATGTAAAAAAAAAAAACCCACAAAAAAAAAACAAACAAAAAAACAACAACAACCCGAGGTCCCGTGTTGCAGTACGCACTTGGCGCACTGAAAAAGAACCCATGGCGACACAAGTGTTGTGCTCTGGTGAAATTCTGTAGAAGAAATCCACTCTGATAGGTACAATAATAATGGAGGGATGGCCTAGAGGTAACGCGTCCACCAAGGAAGCGAGAGAATATGAGCGCGCTGGTTCGAATCACGGCTCAGCCGCTGATAATTATTTTCTCCCTCCTCCACTAGACCTTGAGTAGTGGTCTGGACGCTAGTCATTCGAATGAGACGATAAACCGAGGTCCCGTGTGCTAGCATGCACTTAGCGCACGTAAAAGAACCCACGGCAACAAAAGGGTTGTTCCTGGCAAAATTCTGTAGAAAAATCCACTTCGATAGGAAAAACAAATCAAACTGCACGCAGGAAAAAAACAACAACAAAAAACCTGGGGAGAGCAGCCCGAATTTCACACAGAGAAATCTGTTGTGATAAAAAAAAGAAATACAAATACAAATACGATTATATGCATGCACTCAAGGCCTGACTAAGCGCGTTGAGTTAAGCCGCTGACCACGCATCTGCCTGGCGGGTTGTGGTGCGGCGTATATGGATTCGACCGAACGCAGAGACGCCAGCCACCTTTACAAAACTGAAACTAAAAAGTCCCGTTACGCTCTTGCGCTCTTTTGGCACCCGAACTAGGAGGTTCTGGCCGACGATTCTAGGCGTGAAGACTCTCTAAAATAAAGGTTCTTAGCATTGACTAACCAACCACTCGATGACTTACTCGGTTACGCTCGCGTCGAAGTCTACATTCTAAGATCATTTTGGACTCATGCAGTGAGGGTTTTCAGCCTTGAGAAGTTCGACCTATCGTCAAATACACAGCTCATAAAGTCATGGGTTGAGCTCTAAAGCCGAGAAATTTCATTGGCTGGTCAAACGTCGTCACACGTGTTGAATCCTCGGCATCGCGCGTGATCTCCTGCGTGGTCCGTCTGTCCACCATCGTGGTTTCAGTTGCTCTGAATCGGTTTCGTAAGTGCTGTATTGTATTGTATTGTATTGTATTGTATTGTATTGTCTAGTCTTGCACTGTATTGTGTTTCGTAAGTGCTGTATTGTATTGTATTGCATTGTATTGTATTGTATTTCGTAAGTGCTGTATTGTATTGTATTTCGTAAGTGCTGTATTGTATTGTATTTCGTAAGTGCTGTATTGTATTGTATTATATTGTATTGTATTGTATTTCGTAAGTGCTGTATTGTATTGTATTGTGCTGCATTGTCTTGCACAGTACTGTACCGCACTGTACTGCATCGTATTTTGTTGTATTGGTATTTGTATTGTATTTCTCTTTTGTTTAAAACAAATTTCTCTGTTCAATTCGGACTGCTGTCCTGAGAAGGCGCGTCGCAACAATGATACGTTTCTTGGGAGGAAAGAGCAGGAGCGAGATACGAACCCAACCCTACCCTCACAGACATTCGGATGAGACGTTTTTGGCGCACTGCAAAAAAACAAAACAAAAAAAAACAAAACAAAAAAAACCCACGGCAACAAAAGCGATGTCCTCTGGAACAAATCCTGTGGGGGGAAAAAAATCCACTCTCATAGTCATACCTAAACAAAATATAAATATATGCACTCAAAGGACTGACGAGGCGCGTTTGGATTATGCTGCTGTTCAGCTATCTAGCCTAGCGGATGTGGTGTAGCGTATATGGAGTTGTCTGGCCACGCGCGCAGTGACGCCTCCTTGAGAAACTGAAACTGGATACCTTGTGCCAGGTCATGTGCGGGTCACCACAGACAGGCAGGGAAAAGTGTTGGTGGTTTTTACCTGATGTTGTCGTCCTGGTCAATCTGCAGCAGGGACTGCAGGATGTGCAGAAATATGTCAGCCGCTGGAGTGTTGTACACCTGTCAAACATCAAAGAACATGCACGCACGCAACGCACGTACACACACACACACACACACACACACACACACACACACACACACACACACACACACATGTACACACATTTTATTACATCGACTTCATGGAATTTCGACAAATAGTACATTCAACATTAGACTGAATGAAAACTGAAAAAAAAGAAGAAAAACAACAAAAACCAAACACATACAGACACACACAGACACACACACACACACACACACACACACACACACTCCACCACCACCACCACCACCACCACAACAACAACAAACAGACACACACCCACACCCACAACTACACACACACACCACCACCACCACCACAACAACAACAACAGACACACACCCACACCCACACCACCACCACCACCACCATCACCACCACTATAACAACAACAACAACAAACAGACACCCACCCACACCCACACAAACACCCCCCCCTTTCCCACACACACACACACACACACCCACAACCACCCCCTCTCGCCCACACCACACACACACACACACACCTAACCCCACACAACACACCCACTTCAACACAACCCCCCCCCAACCCCTCAACACACACACACACACACACACACCTTCTGATACACAGCATCGAAGACCGCCCTGTGATTGGTGACGTCCACCTCCAGAGACATCTCCGCGGCCAGGGCCTCGTCGTCGGCCGTCTTCTCGTCATCGAACACGTCACACTGGATGATGAGGTCGTCGTCGTCCTCGTTCCGAAGGTTGTGGATGATGTCTAGCAGGTTGAGGCCTGGAGAGAATCATGAAATTAACACGACACTTTGGTTGATGATGATGATGATGGTGATGGTGATGATGATGGTGGTGATGATGGTGGTGGTGGTGGTGACGATGACGAGGATGATGATGATGATGGTGTCGGTGGTGATGATGATAATGATGATGACGATGATGGTGGTAGTGATGGTGATGGTGATGGTGAAGATGATGATGAAGATGATAATGATTATGACGGTGATGATGATGGTGATGATGATGATGATGGTGGTGATGGTGATGATAGTGACGATGATGACGATGATGACGATAATGATATTGATAATACCGATACTTATGTTGATAATGAGACTGATGATGATGATGATTATGGTGGAGGTGGTGGTGATGGTGATGCTGCTGCTGCTGATGATGATGATGATGACGATGATGATATTATTGCTTATAATGATAATGATAATACCGATACTTATAATGATAATGATAATACCGATACTTATAATGATAATGAAACTGATGATGATGATGTTGATGATGATGAAGTTGATGATGATGATGATGATGATGATATTAATGGTAATGATAATAATGATAGTGATAATCCTCATCATCATAATCATCATCGTCATCATCATCATCACAAAAATAAAATAAAATGAAAATGATGATGATAACAACACCACCATCACCACCACCACTACTACTGATAATGATAATAATAACGATGATAATAATCATAATCAGCAGCAACACCATCATCATCATCATCATCATTATAATTATAATAATCATAATAATAAGCAGAATAATCAGAATCATCAGCATCGTGATGAGAAAAAACAGTAAACTACTTATATGGCACAAACTCAAATACAAATCAGAAGCCCATACATACATACATATAGTTCATTCTTACACAGACACGTACATGTGCACTCAAATACATACATACATACATATAGTTCATTCTTACACAAACACGTACATGTGCACTCAAATACATACATACATATAGTTCATTCTTACACAAACACGTACATGTGCACTCAAATACATACATACATATAGTTCATTCTTACACAAACACGTACATGTGCACTCAAATACATACATACATACATACATACATATAGTTCATTCTTACACAAACACGTACATGTGCACTCAAAACACAAATAGCGTATGTTCTGTTGCATGTTGTTTCTAATTAACGACACATGGAATCGTGGCTCAGTGGTTATGTCACCGACCAGGAAGCGAGTGTAGCCGGGATCGAGTCCCAATGACAGTCCCCCTAGTACCCATACACTAGATTTGGAACGGTGGTCTGGGTGCTAGTCATTCGGATGAGACGATAAACCCGAGGTCCAGTGTGCAGCAACGCACGTAGAATAGAACCAACGGGAACAAACATGTTGTCAATGGCTAAAAGTTCTGTAGAAAATCTCACGTTTTTTGTGTGTGTGTTTTTTGTTTGTTTGTTTGTTTGTTGTTGTTTTTTTATAAAGGTAAATTAAATTTACTTGCAGACAGAAAAAAAGGAAAAAAACAAATAAAAACCATACGGGTGGTGTTGCATGCAATTTAGTGACGCGCTCTCCCCCTTCCGGAGCGACCAGCCCGAATTTCACACAAGAGAAATATAAGTTGTCAAAAAAAAAAAAAAAAAAAAAAAAAAAAAAAAAAAAAAAAAACCCACCCCTCGCCCCCCAAAAAAACAAACACCCCCCTCCCCCCAACCCCCCCCCCCAAAAACAACCAAAAACGATACGATATAATAATTATGATATACTAAAACGCAACGAATCGCAACACAAAACAACATAATGCAATAATAATAAGAAAAAAAAGAACTTTTTAAAACGTAACTCGGTACTCTACAACACGACACAAAACAACACAATGCATCGCCATGCCACGCACCGCAACACAAAATAACATAATGCAATAAAAATATTATATATATATATATATATATATATATATATATATATATATATAGATATATATATATATATATATATATATATATATAATTCAATACTCTGCAACACAACACAACACACCGCAACGCAACACAACGCAACACACAAATAATGCACACACACACGAAAAAAAACTACATCACAACACAACGCAACACATTACAACAACAATACACTGCAAACACAGCGCAACCGAACCCAACCCAACCCAAACCAACACGACACAGCGCAGTACAGGACAGCACAGCACAGCACAGCACAGCACAGCACAGCACAACGCAACGCAACACAACATAACCCAACCCAACCTAACTTAACGCAACACCAACCCAACCCAACTCTACCTAACTCAACGCGACACGACACAACCCAACTCAATACGACACAACACAACCCAACACAAGCACTTGCTGTATAACCCACAACTAACCAACAAACTCGCTCCTGATGCGGCACACATAACCCAACCCAACACAGCACAACACAACCCAACCCAACCCAACACAGCACAACACAACACAGCACAGGACAACACAGCACGACACAATCCAACCCAACCCAACACAGCACAACCCAACACAACATAGCACAGGACAACACAGCACAACCCAACCCAACCCAACACAGCACAGGACAACACAGCACAACCCAACCCAACCCAGCACAGGACAACACAGCACAACCCAACCCAACCCAACACAGCACAGGACAACACAGCACAACCCAACCCAACCCAACCCAACACAGCACAGGACAACACAGCACAACCCAACCCAACCCAACACAGCACAGGACAACACAGCCCAACCCAGCCCAACACAGCACAGGACAACACAGCACAACACAACACAACCCAACACAGCACAGGACAACACAGCACAACCCAACCCAACCCAACACAGCACAGGACAACACAGCACAACCCAACCCAACCCAACACAGCACAGGACAACACAGCACAACCCAACCCAACCCAACCCAACCCAACACAGCACAGGACAACACAGCACAACCCAACCCAACCCATCCCAACACAGCACAGGACAACACAGCACAACCCAACCCAACACAGCACAGCACAACACAGCACAACCCAACCCAACCCAACCCAACCCAACACAGCACAGGTACTTGCTGTAACCCGCAACGCACCGAAAAACTCGCTCCTGATGAGGCACACCCAACCCACCACGACCCAACACAACCCAAAACAAACCCAACACAACCCACCACGACCCAACACAACACAACCCCAAACAAACCCAACACAACCCACCACGACCCAACACAACCCAAACCAAACCCAACACAACCCACCACGACCCAACACAACACAACCCAAAACAAACCCAACACAACCCACCACGACCCAACACAACACAACCCAAAACAAACCCAACACAACCCACCACGACCCAACACAACCCAAACCAAACCCAACACAACCCACCACGACCCAACACAACACAACCCAAACCAAACCCAACACAACCCAACACAACCCAAAACAAACCCAACACAACCCAACACAACCCCAACACAACCCACCACGACCCATCACAACCCCAACACAACCCACCACAACCCAAAACAAACCCACCACAACCCAGCCCAACCCAAGCACTTGCTGTACAACCCGTCAACGCACCGACAAACTCGCTCCTGATGCGGCACCGCTCCTGCAGGTCGTCGTCACAGGACACCAGGATGCAGTTGACGAAGGCCATGAGGGTGGTCTTGTAGGCCACCAGCTCCGTCGTCCTCAGCTCCGTCACGATCAGGCTGAAGCGGTACCGCAGCTTCTTCATCGTCTGTTGTGGGGATAATTAATATTAATAATAATAATGATAATAATAATAATAATAATAATAATAATAATAATAACAATGATGATGATGGTGATGGTGATGATGACGATAATAATAACAATAACAATAATAACAATAACAATAATAACAACAACAACAACAACAATAATAATAATAATAATAATAATGATGATGGTGATGATGACGATGATAATAATAATAATAATAATAACAATGATGATGTTGGTGATGGTGATGATGACGATAATAATAACAATAACAATAATAACAATAACAACAACAACAATAATAATAATAATAATAATAATAATAAAAATAAAAATAATAATAATAATAATAATAATGATGATGATGATGATGATGACGATGATGATAATAATAATAACAATGATGATGATGGTGATGGTGATGATGACGATAATGATAATGATGATGATGATAATGATAATTATAATAATAATAATGATAATGATAA
>NC_134882.1:14591440-14593940 GCF_041734735.1 Babylonia areolata
TAAATCCAGTTCAATTCTCTGTGTGTGCGTATGCACACCACCGAAAACGAATCATCACGGCTGTCTGAACGGCCAAGTAAAACACGTAAAAAAAAACACACACAAAAAAACACTCGTGCAACATGCGAATGAATGTGAGTTGCAGTCCACGGAGGCAGAAATGAATAAATCCATCAATCACATCAAATGACCAATCAACTCATAAAACAATCAATCAATCCACAATTCAATGACGAACAATAGCTCCGCCACCTGGTGCTCATTCACCAAAAGCCTTCATTAACCCTTTCACCGCCAAGCTCGCATTTATGCACAGGCGTGGTAGAGGGCCCATGTCACTGAAAGGTGACCATTCATTGGTCTGTTATCCATGAACCTACTGCTCTTAACGTTAAGTGGTAGGATAGGGCCATATTTTCTATACGTCGCAGGGGGGAATCCCCAGCTATTCTTAGCCACTGTCTTTTCTGTGTTTATACCACAAGGGAATTTTTTTTTTTTTACTCTAAATTGACTGGCGGTGAAAGGGTTAAATCTTAATCAGCCGTAGATAACTAACGAATCTGATAATCAATCTTTGACAAGAAATTCTTCTTCTTCTTCTTCTTCTTTTTTTTTTTTTTGTTTGTTTGTTTGTTTGTTTGTTTTCGAAGCGTGCTCTTTGTTTCACAAATAACATGTTCGTTAAGATTATTACATCATTACAACCATTCACCATAGCATGTCGATCCATCCATCAATCAATCCATTGTTCAAGCCAAGTTGTAACCATCAACCGATCGAAAAATCAATCAGCCAATGATCTTGAAGTGAAGGAGCAGAAAGAAGCCTTTTACCGATCTCTCACTTCATCATCATCACCATCATCATCATCATCATCATCATCATCATCATCACTTTCGCCGCGTCTATATCATCATCATCATCACAATAATCATAAAAAATCATCATCGTCATCATCATCAATTTCGCCACGTCTATATCATCATCATCATCATCATCACAATAATCATAAAAAATCATCATCATCATCATCATCATCACTTTCGCCGCGTCTATATCATCATCATCATCATCATCATCATCATCACAATAATCATAAAAAATCATCATCATCATCATCATCATCACTTTCGCCGCGTCTATATCATCATCATCATCATCATCATCACAATAATCATAAAAAATCATCATCATCATCATCATCACTTTCGCCACGTCTATATCATCATCGTCATCATCATCATCATCATCATAATAATCATAAAAAATCATCATCATCATCATCATCATCACTTTCGCCGCGTCTATATCATCATCGTCATCATCATCACCATCATCATAATAATCATAAAAAATCATCATCATCATCATCATCATCACTTTCGCCGCGTCTATATCATCATCATCATCATCATCATCATCATCACAATAATCATAAAAAATCATCATCGTCATCATCATCACTTTCGCCGCGTCTATATCATCATCATCATCATCACAATAATCATAAAAAATCATCATCGTCATCATCATCACTTTCGCCACGTCTATATCATCATCATCATCATCATCATCATCATCACAATAATCATAAAAAATCATCATCATCATCATCATCACTTTCGCCACGTCTATATCATCATCGTCATCATCATCATCATCATCACAATAATCATAAAAAATCATCATCATCATCATCATCATCACTTTCGCCGCGTCTATATCATCATCATCATCATCATCATCATCATCATCATCATAATAATCATAAAAAATCATCATCATCATCATCACTTTCGCCGCGTCTATATCATCATCATCATCATCATCATCATCATCATCATCATCATAATAATCATAAAAAATCATCATCATCATCATCACTTTCGCCGCGTCTATATCATCATCATCATCATCATCATCATCATCACAATAATCATAAAAAATCATCATCATCATCATCATCACTTTCGCCGCGTCTATATCATCATCATCATCATCATCATCATCATCATCACAATAATCATAAAAAAATCATCATCATCATCATCATCACTTTCGCCGCGTCTATATCATCATCATCATCATCATCATCATCACAATAATCATAAAAAATCATCATCATCATCATCATCACTTTCGCCGCGTCTAGGACTCTCAATAGACGAATCAACCAGGCATTACTGGATCAGTAGGTCAGCAGCACCCCAGGCCCCCCCCCATATTATATAGGGCCGGTATAATTCAACACGACTCAACTACAACACACAACGCAGAGAAGTGCCGGTGTGGCGCCTGAAAATGACCCCCCCCCCCCTCGTCCCCACCCCCTCCTTGACTCCCCTCCCCCCTCACCCACCCTCATTCCCATCCCCCACCACAAGCACCGTTTTGACTCCACTGTGGTCAGCCTGGATATACATTCTGATTTGGAATCAGTTCAGGGTGTTGCTGCCCCCCCCCGCCCCACCCCCCCGTGCCCCCCTCCTCCCTCCCG
>NC_134882.1:14598940-14618940 GCF_041734735.1 Babylonia areolata
TATGCGGCCTGTAACTGAGCGGTATAAAGGGTGGGATGGAGGGAAGGAGTGAGAGAGAGAGAGGGATGGAGGGAGAGAGGAGAAAGAGAGAGACAGAGAGAGAGAGAGATGGGGGAGAGAGAGAGAGAAGAATGAGAGAGAGAGAGAGAGGGCAGAGAAGAAAGAGAGAGAGAGAGGAGAGAGAGAGCGGAGAGAGAGGAGAGGAGAAAAAGAGAGATAGGAGAGAGAGAAAGAGGAGAGAGAGAGAGGAGAGAGAAGAGGGAGGAGAGAGAGAGCGGAGAGAGAGGAGAGAGAGAAGAGAGAAGAGGGAGGAGAGAGAGAGAGCAGAGAGAGAGGAGAGAGACAGAAGAGAGAGGAGAGAGAGAGAGCGGAGAGAGAGGAGAGAGAGAGAGAGCGGATAGAGAGAGGAGAGAGAGGAGAGAGACAGAAAAGAAAGGAGAGAGAGAGAGCGGAGAGAGAGACGAGAGAGACGAGAGAGAGAGGACAGAGATGAGAGAGAGGACAGAGAGAGAGAAGACAGAAGAGAGAGAAAGAGAGGGAGAGAGAGAGAAGAGAGAGAGAGAAGAGAGTTTCAGAGTTTCAGTTTCAGAGAGGATAGAGAAGAAAGAGAGAGAGGAGAGAGAGAGACGGAGATGAGACAGAGAGGGGAGAGAGACAGGAGAGAGAGAGAAGAGAGAGAAAACAGAGAGGAGAGAGAGAAAGAGAGGAAGAGAGAGAGAGAAGAAAGAAAGAGAGAGGAGAGAGAAGAGAGAGAGAGAGGGGAGAGAGGGAGAGATAGAGAGAAGAGAGAGAACACACAGAAAGAGAGAGGGAGAGAGAGAAGAAAGAAAGAGAGAGAGGAGAGAAAGAGAGAGGGGAGAGAGGGAGAGATAGAGAGAAGAGAGAGAACACACAGAAAGAGAGAGGGAGAGAGAGAAGAAAGAAAGAGAGAGAGGAGAGAGAGAAGAGAGAGAGAGAGAGGGGAGAGAGGGAGAGATAGAGAGAAGAGAGAGAACACACAGAAAGAGAGAGGGAGAGAGAGAAGAAAGAAAGAGAGAGAGAGAGAGGAGAGAGAGAGAGAGGAGAGAGAGGGGAGGAGGAGGAGGACGCGGACGAATGTGACAAAGTGAGAGGTCCGGCGGGTGAGGGTGTGGGTGAGGGTGGGGGTGAGGATGGGGTTGAGGGTGGGGGTGGGTGTTGTTAATGCTGCGCGCGCGCACGCAACGCACACACACACACACACACACACACACACACACACACAGGTACGCACATACACACACGCACAATTACGAGCAAATACACATACATTGACACACATACATACAAGCACATAAACACACATCTATATACAAGCACAAGCACACACATATATACAAGCACAAGCACACACGATTACACACACACACACACACACACACACACACACACACACACACACACACACACACACACACACACAGAGAAGAGAAAAGAAAAGAAAAAGAAATGAAAGGAAGCTGTAGGCGGAGTGGTGGTGTGTGGTCGGGAGGGGGAGGGGGAGGGGGGGGGTTGTGGGCGTGGCGGGGGGTGGGGGGGTGTGAGGTGAGGAGGAAGCTGCATGATAGTCATATTACCAACGAAAAGAACTAATAATAACAGGTATCTTGTAACAAGTACATCACACTCACAACTCATTGTCAAGCGAGTGAGAATTGAAAACGTTGTAATACGATAATGGTCTGAGACAGGCGTTAATTGAAAAAAATAAAAATAGAAAAAATAACACACACTCACAGACAGACAGACACACTCATAAACACACACACACACACACACACACACACACTCACAGACACACACACACACACACACACACACACACACACACACACACACACACACACACACACACACACACACTCACACACACACACTCACACACACACACACTCATACACACACACACTCATACACACTCACACACACACACACACATACACAGACAGACACACACACTCACAAACACACACACACACACTCTCACAGACACACACACACACACACACACACACACACACACACACACTCACACTCACACACACACACACTCACACACACACACACACTCACAGACAGACACACACACTCACAAACACACACACTCACAAACACACACACACACACACACACACACTCACAGACACACACACACACACACACTAAATCTCCAAAAGAAAACACACGTCTGGCGGTCGTCAATTGATTTTGGGATACGTGCACAGAATAGGATGAAAAAAAAAACAAAAAACGTTTGACAAAACCCGAAAAGAAAAGAAGAAAAAGGCAAGAACGGTTACAAACAAAACGAGAAAGGAAGAAGAAAGGAAAGAAAGAAAGAAGCAGAGAACGAAAGAAAGGACAAAACACAAAATACGAGAAGAAAATGAATAGGGACCACCAAAGAATGTTATCACCTCTATCTTGTCGATGTCATCAAGTGACGCACAATGTTGAAACAAAGCAAGGCCTTCAAGACTCACTTGTGATAAATTATGTCCCCTAGCATTAACTGCAGAGTAATTTCCCTTTTTTGCTATCTGCACCAAAACGTTTGCAAAATAAATAAAACTTCCATGCTTAGCAAAAGAAGTTCCTGTTTGAACAAAAAAAATGATAATAATGACTCCTCTTGTTGTTGTGTCAGAATAAGAGGTCAAAGTGCCAAGTTTAGAGAATACAAAAAATATCAATATAACAGTAAATGTAGTTAGCATATAATTAGGCTTCTTTTTTATTTTTTGTGCCCATCCCAGAGGTGCAATATTGTTTTAAACAAGATGACTGGAAAGAACTGAATTTTTCCTATTTTTTATGCCAAATTTGGTGTCAACTGACAAAGTATTTGCAGAGAAAATGTCAATGCTAAAGTTTACCACGGATACACAGACACACACTTTCTTTACACGAGTGAGTCAAATATGACTTTAATACTCAAGAATAACATTTCTAGGCATTTGCCAAGTCACCCAATATGTCCCTGTTGCAACAATCATCATCATCATCATCATCAAAAACAACAGCAATAACAAGGAGGGAGAAGAGCATGGAGATAACAAATATAACTAACAGAGAAACAAATAACGAGGAAAAACAGTTTACATTGACATTTTTTTTTAATGGAATTTAAAACTGGCTCTCCATTCCTCTCCACATACAAATAACACACACACACGCACACACACACACACACTCACACACACACACACACACTCACAAACACACACACACACACACACACACACACACAAACACACACACAAACCCGACCACCACCACCATCTTTCTCACTCCCTCTACCCCCTCCCCCCCCCCACACACACACACCCCTCCCCCCGAGCCCCCCTTCTCTCCGATCCCACCCCACATCTCTCCTCTTCCCCAGCAGGGACCGAGACCGTTCCTTACCAACCGACCCCGTCAACACTGCCCCTGAAACAGACCCAATGGACAGAGAGTGTCGTATGCAGCTCTTCCTGTATGGAAGTTGGGCCAACAGCCAGCCAAGTGAGACCCGTAACAACAACGGTTTCTCCGTTGCAATGGGAAAATCATTTACAGCTTAGTCTTTTGTGAAGGACTATGTCTTTCCTCCAACTAGGAGGCAAAATTGCACTGGCCTTGGGCGGCTAGTTTGGCCTTTTTGGGAACCATCCCAACGCCGACTGTCCTAAAACCTTCTTGACCGAGAGAGATAGGGGGGACGGGAGGGGGGGAGGGTGTAACTTGGGCAAGACACTCTCCACTATAATCACATTCTAGCCCAGATAGTCGGGACAGCAGTTGCCTCCTCTGCTGTTCTGAAGGTCATGGTCGGATACATGCATGGGAACCGTCACTCGGGGGAAAATTCTATAATACTCTGTCTGTCTGTCAGAAAACGTCCATTTTGAGGGGGATGGTGATGAAGAAACGGATGCCTTTTTCTGTCCGTCTGGCTATTCTTTGTATTTGTATCTTTCTTTTTTTTTTTATCACAACAGATTTCTCTGTGTTGCCGTTGCCCACTCTGTCTGTTTGACATGACCATTGACACGTACGAATTATAACATTTTGTTTTTTGGTTTTTTTCATGGATGTAACGCAGCTTGTACATTCATGTACCCCCATTCAAATAATGAATGGATGAATCGCATTTCCCCCTCTCTCCCCACCCCCCCACGCACCCCCCACCCTCTCTCTCTTTCTCTCTTTCTCTCTCTCTCTGTGCCTCCCCCTACCCCTTTCTCTCCCTCCCGGTCTATGTACGCCCCCCCCTCCGCCCCCCCACATACACCCCCACCCCCCCCACCCCACCCCACCCCGCCTCCTCCACTTCTCTCTATCTCAGCGCTACCTTCTATGCAGGATATGTTCTACTCCACTCTCTCATTCATCTCAGCGAAAACCATTTATTTCTAAAGTACATACCAAAGCAAAAAAAAAAAAAAAAGCCCACAAGATTTCAAAAATACAGACCAAATATCTAGTACAAAAGAAAAGAAAATAACTATATTTAAAAAAACAAAAACAAAAACAAAAAAAACAAACCCAGTGACGACAGCGAAGAGCTAGGTAAGTTCGAACAACACAACAGATCGAGTCATTAAAAAATTATGTATATAAAAAAACCAAAAAAACCAAACAAACAAGTAATAAATCCCAAAGAGGTCAGGTCTATCGCTCTAGAGGTAGGTCTGTCTGTCTGAAGACGTCTTCGCGCGCCTCGCTCAGGGTTGCCATGGCGACAGGTAAAAAAAAAAAAAAAAAGAACGCTGACGACGACAGTGGCTCAACTTCATTCAAGAAGTAGTGACGCAGTTGTGTTCATCCACACCAACAGTGGCACTTTAATTTTCTTTCTTTCTTTCTTTCTTTTTTTTATATATATATATTTTTTTAATTTAATTAAGTGGAGATGTTTTCTGATTTTGTTTTCAGTGTGTGCGTATGTGTGTGTGTGTGTGTGTGTGTGTGTGTGTGTGTGTGTTGTGTCGCGACGTGTTTTATTTTGATGTGTGTGTGTGTGTGTGTGTGTGTGTGTGTGTGTGTGTGTGTGTGTGTGTGTGCAGGTTTCATCATCCTTTGATTAGAAAGACACTGATGCTTTACAACACGTAAGAGAGGGAGAGAGAGAGAGAGAGAGAGAGAGAGGGAGAGGGAGGGAGAGAGAGAGAGAAAGAGAGAGTGGGAGAGAGAGAGAGAGTGGGAGAGAGAGAGAGGGAGGGGGAAAGCCAGTGGGAGAGAGAGAGAGAGAGAGAGAGAGAGAGAGATTCTGAGGACTGAATACATTTCCTGGACACTTTCGTTGTTGTTTTTGTTTTTTTGTTTTCTTTTCTTTGTACGAAAAAGTTCCGCTGGTCACCCTGCGAGCATGTTGGTGCGCTGCATATGCGCTCGTGCACCTATGTATTGTGCATGTGGCTTTCTCCCTCTTTTTTCAGTTTTGTTGTTGTTGTTGTTGTTGTTTAATGAGACAAGCAACAATTGAACGATAACTCGTTACGATTTTTTTTCATCCTGTTGATTAATGATGATAATAATGTTAAATAATAAATCATCACCATCATCATCATCCTCATGATAAAATTCCAAATGGATGAATAAAGATATATTGTTTTATCATCATCATCATCATTGGTATTAGTATTAGTCTTATTATTATTATTATTATTATTGCTGTTGTTGTTGTTGCTGTTGTTGTTGTTGTCGTAGTTGTTGTTCATCAGTAGTAGTAGTAGTAGTAGTGTTAACATTGTTGTTGATGCTGTTGTTGTTATCATCGTCGTCGTCATAATCATCATTTATCATTATTACCATTTTCGTTATCATAATAATAATAAGAAGAAGAAGAATGGATACTTATATAGCACACTATCCAGAAATCTGCTCTAGGTGCTTTACAAAAACGCTTTTGCTAACATAAAACATTACATCAATGTTACATACACACACCAAAATGTGACTACACACACACACACACACACACACACACACACACACACACACACACAGACACACACACACACACACACACACACACACACACACACACACACTGCATACATACATTTTAACATACATGTGTATCTAACAGCTACCCTAAAACATACGCACACGTAGGCAGGCACAAACTTACATAAGCACATGCACACACAATACACATTCATATACATGCATGTAGTTATGTACACATACATATGTATACACACATAGTCAAGCACAGCTAACGCAAAGGAAGTGGACCTGCCACAATTTAACTTACTGCTGAGGGAAAAGGTGAGTTTTGAGACGATATTTGAAAGATGCGAGGGAATCAGAATGACGGGGACTATCAGGGAGCTTGTTCCACGTCTTTGGCGATTGAAAAGAAAACAATCTGTGTCCATAGGTCTTACTTTTGACGTGAGGTAACTTGAGAAGTCAAGTATCAGAGAAAGAACGGAGCTGGCAAGACGGGGTATAGATATGGAGAAGTTCAGAAAGATACTTGGGGCCAGATCCGTTGATTGCGTTATTCTGAATTCGTTGGAGTCTGTCCAATAGATATTTGGGAAGGCCGGCCAAAAGAGTTGCAGTAATCCAATCTTGAGAAAACCAGAGAGCATACAAGTGTCTTGGCTGCATCGGTTGAAAGATAGTGGAGGATAGAGCTGATTCTACGCAGTTCCAAACAGGCAACTTTACAGACATTCGAAATGTGCTGTTGGAAGGAAAGAGACTGGTCTAGGATTACACCAAGATGCGAACAGAAGGAGAAAGTGAAGCAGGTGTGCTATTGATCAGAACAGAGTCAGGAAAGGAAGGATGTTGCCGAAACTTCTTTGGACAGGTTATCAAAAATTCAGTCTTATCATCATTTAGTTGCAGCTTGTTGAGAGTCATCGAGTCCTTTAGGCCAGCAATGCACTCCCGCGTTTAGTCACCAGTGCATCAAATTCAGCTATGGAAGCCGACTGATAAACCTAAGTGTCATCAGCAAAGCTCTCATGCGACATCGCATGATGACTGATGACATCCGACACAGGAGCCGCATACAGCACGAAAAGAACAGGACCTAGGACGGGCCCCTGTGGGACATCATATTTTAAGGCAGATACTCTAGAGTATCTACCATTTACACACACTTTCTGTGTACGATCTGACAGATAAGACGTGATCCATGCTAGTGCAGTGTCACAAATACCAAAGGAAGTTTTAAGTCTGTTCAAGAGGATAGAGTGATCGATAGTGTCAAAAGCTGCTGACAAGTCTAAGAGCAAGAACAGATATCTTATCCTCATCAAATCCCGAAAGCAAATCATTCACTATTCTAATCACTATATCCTTCTACATAATCATTGATATCATCATCATCATCATCATCACCACCACCACCATCTTCATTATCATCACTGCTGGTAATATTATCATCATCATTATCTAACAAAGTGAAAACGGAATATTTTGAGTCTTGCCATCAGTCGCCGCCCATGACAAGACAAGGCAAGACAGGACGAGACAAGGCGAGACGAGACCAGACAAGACAAGACAAGGCAAGGCAAGGCAAGGCAAGGAAAGACAAGCCAAGGCAAGACAAGAAAAAAGAAGACAAGGCAAGGCAAGACAAGACAACAGATAGATAAAAGGTCACAAGCCGAAACGAGTCGAACGAACGAACGATTCTCCCGTGCCCTTGTGAGAAAACTTGGCAGACGTCAAGTCAAGGATCAATCCTCTCCGTTGTGTCATCATGACCACCACCACCACCACCACCACCACCACAACACCACTTTGGCGTGTCTGTGAGCAGGAGATCAACGATACATGTGAGTATGATGAGTGTAGGAGTTCTACCCCTGTGAGAGAGTTGTGCCTGCCGCCTCAGAAAAATGACGGGTCGAGTAAGTGTTGCGAGCAGGCTGCTACTGGACATGCCCTGTCTCTTCGTGCCAAAAGTTTTGTATTGTTTTGTCTTTTTTTTTTTTTTTTTTTTTTTTGCTGCCCCATCATCTGCACCGTTTCAGTGGCATTACTCCCACGCCGCTCATTTAGATTCCCCCGTACACGGCCACACCCGGGTTCGTCCGTCGCAGTTCCAGCGTCGGCAGTCCACAGGGAACCATCGATGTTAGGTCGCCTGGAGGCCACACACCAGAGGAGACCCTGCACTGCTGCTGAGTCACTTCGGTGGTGTTCAGTGGTGCCTGTTCTGTTTTAACGTACTTAGGACACCACCTACTAAGCCCCCTACTAACGACAATAATGGCTTAGTCGCGGAGCCAGACTGAGTGAGCGTCTCTCCCAGAGTGGAGACCGCCACCACGTCCCTCAAACAACAGCCCCCCATGAATCTGCCGACACTGACGACATTGACAGGACTCATCCCAAGCACGGAAGTGGAGGGGCATCGAAACTGAGGTCACCATGAGAGCAGGGCATGAAAGGCCACAGACTTTGAGACTATTTTGTTTTTTTTATATTGATGACGATGGAGGAGGAGGAGGATGACGATGATGATGACGATATTGCTATGGAGGTCCATTTTGGTTTGGGACTGCGTGACAAGGCTGTACTCTACGCTTCCTGTCATAATGATATCCCGGCGTTAACCAGGCCCGAGAGATACAGACACTTGCAGTGTTGGTCAGGTAATTAGAGCAACACACCCAAAGACGCATCCTTGAAGTGGATGACACTCGACTGTGTGGTCCCAGTCTCCCCATTTAACCCCTAGGCTGCCTGCATGACGAGATAACTCGTCATGGCAAGCATGTATGCTTCGCTGCCTGCATGACGAGATAACTCGTCATCGAAATATTCTGACTTTTCCCTGCTTTGCATTCAGTTCGTTGACAAAAATGCTGGTAGCTTTAGCTTGGGGAATCTTTCTGGATTCTATTCATAGCTAGAAACACCATCTGCGTCATAAGGCAGTCCTTTATTTGAACGTTTTGGTTGGGTTACTGGCCGCAGTCTTTGCCTGGCTCCTCTCCTCGCTCGCTCAACAAAATGTCGGACTGACTCCGTGCTCAAGACATGCGCTCGTGGCGAACTAAATCAACCAAGATTACTTTCTTTAGCTAATGCTCAGAAAGAATTGGAGCATAAATTCGAAGGAGAAGACAGTGGTGAACATTTATAGGACGATTTGATAGAAAATAAAGGGAGCAATCAAGAGAGTGGCCAAGATACAACTATCAGTGAGTGATGCAGGCTGTTCAACTCTAGCAGACGAATTTTTAGCAGGGCACCGTATGAGCTATTTTCTTGGCACTCAGCCAACGCGGTCTGATGAAGTGACGGTGTGAGAGGGGTGAAGAGGAGGGGGGGTGGAGACTGAGGGGGCGTGGCCTCAGATCCATATTATCACTTGCAGAAGTCACAATGCATCTATTTCTTTTTCAGTTTTTTTTTTATATTGTGGTTGTTCTAGTATGATTTTATGTGTGCAGATATCCATTTGTCCAGAAAATGATATTTTTGTGCAAATTACCAGACTAATGTTTGTAATGAACAAGTTGAAAATGTGACAAAAAACAAAAACACTGATTTCAAAACAACAGCATGTCACTTAAAATGCATAAAATGGGAAAACATCATGTGTTTTGTATTCTTTATTCATTTCCCTTTCAGAAAATATATACTTTTATGGGTCTTTCTCCAATAACAAAGACCACAGAATTTTTTGAAAATTTATACCCGTTTTTTGTGAAAAAACCCTGGCAAATAGATTTCACTTAAATCTTATTTTCCTGGCAGCGAAAGGGTTAAGCCCACAGCACACTCAACTCTGGGTAGGAGCCGGCCACGGGCCGAAAAACCCACCTCCGCTGGGATTCGAACCCGCGTCCTCCCAGCCGTCAGTCCGCGACGCTAACCACTTCGCCACGGCGGCTGGTATTGTTTTGTCTTGATGACCGGTCACTTACCTCGCAACCAGTATAGGCTAGGCCACGATCTGACTTGCCCTGCTGCTCAAGTCTATCGGGGACCCCCCTTCTGTAGGGTAGACAGAACTACGATCAAACTTCAAACTTGAAGGTAAATCTCGTTAATCTGTGTGTAGAACTGCCACAAAAATTCAACTTACAGGTATTTCTCGTTTAATCTGTGTGTAGAACTGCCATAAAAATTCAACTTACAGGTATTTCTCGTTTAATCTGTGTGTAGAACTGCCACAAAAATTCAATTTACAGGTAGTTTTCGTTTAATCTGTGTGTAGAACTGCCACAAAAATTCAGTTTACAGGTAAGTCTCGTTTAATTTGTGTGGAGAACTGCCATAAAAATTCAACTTACAGGTATTTCTCGTTTAATCTGTGTGTAGAACTCCCATCAAAGTTCAACATGCTGGTACGTCTTGTCTAATTAATCTGTCAATTAAAAAAAAAGGGGGGGGGGGCGGTCGGACCCTGCCGTTTCTAGCAAAGGTCCTGATCGATTTTGTTTTAATTTTGCTGCTGCAATGATATTGCCCCCCTTTTTCTAGTGTTTGTTACTGTTGATATTCATTTTGTGTTCTGTGTGTCTTTGTCTGTTTATTTAGATTAATCTATTGTAGTCCATTCACGTATTTGTTAAATTGTTCAATTCATTTTCATTTTTTATCTTAATGTTTTAGATAGACAGACAGACAGACAGACAGACAGACAGACAGACAGACAGAGAGAGAGAGAGAGAGAGAGAGAGAGATAGATAGATAGATAGATAGATAGATAGATAGATAATTAAGATTATGTACATGTATATTCGTATATGTATGAATATTCATCAGTTTGTCAACAACAACAACAAAAAAAAAAAACACCCAAAAAACGAGTACTTTTATTTTCATCATACAGTTACATATATGTATGTATATAAATGTGTGTGTGTGTGTGTGTGTGTGTGTGTGTGTGTGTGTGTGTGTGTGTGTGTGTGTGTGACAGACAGTCAGCAGAAAAAAACTTGGATACTAACAGCCCCGTAAGGTTAACGACAGATGATAATTATGCAGAACTGGATTTATCGGCAAGCGTCCTAAAGGTGAAGTTATCAACGGCTTGCGTGCTGATTTACTGGAAGCTGTGTTGCTTCAAGGGATCATTCCTGGGTGCCTATCCAATTTGGAAAGTCTGTCTCGCATTCTAAAGGACAAGCTTGTTTTTTTGTTGTTTTTTTTATTTTGTTTTGTTTGTTTGTTTGTTTTTTCTTTTCTTTACAGTTGACAAACGTCGCTGTCACAATTTGGAATCGATCTTAAAACCCTTTTCTTTTATATTACTGTACGTATGCTGTCTAATTGTCCTGTAGCTAACTGTATCTGACTCCCAAAACATTACACAATCTAATGCGAAATTTCATTGTATAGCTCGTATCTTATATATTATTTTGTTACCTGCATTCAAAAACATATGTGCCAAGCACACCAGAAAGTGAACAACATTGTATGTTTTAATCGTTTATCATTGACTCCTGTTATTACGTGTCAGTGAGATACACACATACATGGAGAGAGAGACAGACAGACAGACAGACAGACACAGACAGATAAGAGTTGTGGTTCGCTCTGGTTATTTCTCCATCCTTTCATTATCAGTTATTTTCCAAGCTAAGAGTTCAACTATCGTTGGAACATCATCACCCTCCTCCACACACACACACACACACACACACACACACACACACACACACACAAACACACTCATACACCACACAATACACACACTCCTCCCCACACCACCCCACCCCACCCCACCCTCCCATCCAAAAGCAATCACTGCATCAATTTTGTCACTGGAACAGCTCTGCTCAATCCTAAACCACTTAATAAACGGCCCGTCATTACAACCTTTTAATTACTCCCCCACCCCCCACCCCCAAACTCCCACCCCCCTCACACACACACACACACACACACACACAGACACCACCCCACACACCCACACCCACACCACAACGCACACACTCTCACCCCTGTAGATCAAAGTGATGATCACAGAGGGAGCCTAGATAATACCTAATAATTAGGCGGAGCGGGAATTAGATGCTTTATGTTTTGCACGGGATCTGGCGGCGGCTTCAAAGAAGATGAAAGAATATCAGGTGATGAGGACACTGGTCACAAACCTTCAACCTTTTTTTTTTTTTTTTTTTTTTTTTTTTTTTTTTTTGCGTTCGCGTATGACCGTTTTTACCCCGCCATGAAGGCAGCCATACTCCGTTTTCGAGGGTGTGCATGCTGGGTATGTTCTTGTTTCCATAACCCACCGAACGCTGACATGGATTACAAGTTCTTAAACGTTCGTATTTGATCTTCTGCTTGCGTATACACACGAAGGGGGTTCAGGCATTAGCAGGTCTACACATATGTTGACCTGGGAGATCGGAAAAAAAAAATCTCCACCCTTTACCCACCAGGCGCCGTTACCGAGATTCGAACCCGGGACCCTCAGATTGAAAGTCCAATGCTTTAACCACTCAGCTATTGTGCCCGTCCTTCAACCATAACAGGTGCTGCTGCATGATCAGTTACGCATGCACAGTGTTTTGTGAATATGCGTGTCCCCCCCCCCTCCCCCCCCCCTCCCCCCCGGCGTCTATCACTGGTATTACTTCGTTAAAAAACAAAATACACGATAAGTTAAACATGTATTAAAAATTTATGCTTGTATTATAATGTTATGAATATGCATGTCGTCAGTCTGTCATTGATATTACTTATTTACATTAGATGTGTAGGAAAAGTTATGCATGTGGTAATGTGTTATGATGAACAAAGCGCGTTTCCGATATTATTTTTTACGTAGCTTAAATTAGATTGTACATGATAAGTTGCGCATGCATTATGTGATTATGAATGCATGCATTTATCCAGTCTGTCGTTGATATTACAGTTTAAGATAGATGAATGATGATCAGTGATGCATGCATTAAACGTTATGAATATGCATGTCTGTAGTCTGTCATTGATATTACATCGTTAAAAAAAAGTGGATGTACATGATAAAAAGTTATGCGTGTATTATGTTGTATGAATACATGCATGTTCCCAGTCTCTTATTGATATTACTTTGTTTGAATTAGACGTACATGATAAATTGTGCATGCGCTATGTGTTATGAATATCCGAACGCCCAGTCTGTCATTGATGCTACATAGTATGTGTAATAAAGAGTGCAGCGTTGGCCCAGTGGAAACGCGTCCGCATAAGGAAGCGAGAAAATCTGAATACACTGGTTCAAATCTCATATGCGCCAGTTTTGTTTTTTTCCCCCCCTTTCCACTAGACCTTGAGTGGTGGTCTGAACGCTAGTCATTCGGATGAGACGATCAACCGAGGTCCCGTGTGCAGCATGCACTTAGCGCACGTAAAAGAACCAACGACAACATATTCTATAAAAACACAACTCCACTTGGATGGGAAAAGAAAAATAGGACTGCAGACGGGAAAAAAAACTATTTTAGATGCGCGCGCGCGCACACACACACACACACACACACACACACACACACACACACACACACGTCCATCTTACACCCTCCGTAATTCGGAACCTCTCGCTCATTCCTAAACAGTTTACCGGAATTCATCGAAACTTACTTGAAAAAACAAACAAAAAACCTCCCCAAAAATCAAACAAACGGCCCATCAATTCAAAAACCTTTCCTTTCCTCCTACACCCACCACCCCCACCATCCCCGCCTCCCAACCCCACTCCCTCCCCTCACACACACACACACACACCTTCATGCCAAGCATCTCATTCCAGAACAAATTCACCACCACAGGCAGAGTAGCGCGGATAGGGGTTGGGGTGTGAGTTGGGGGGTGGGCGGAGGTCGGGGAGAGCGGGGGAGGGGGGAGGGAGTGCAAAGACTTATCGATTTAGTGACGAGAACTGAGATGCTTGATATTCAGCACGGGGGATCGGGGAAAGGGTAGGGGGGTTAAGAGTGGGAGGGAGGGGTCTGGCGAAATGGGCAATGGAGCCGGCGATTGATGCTTGGCGATATCAAAGACAGCCAAAATACTCTCTCTCTCTCCCTCTCTCTCTCCCTCTCTCTCTCGATATATATATATACACACATATATATACACACATACATATCTATCTATCTAAACATATAGATAGATAGATAGATAGATAGCAGTCTGAAGAAGCTATACGCCAGCGAAAATTTGCTGAATTTTGATTACAAATTTTGAAGACGTTGTGTTCATCTTTATATATATATATATAATTATAATATGATGTAAATATATATAATTTATACTTACATACACACACATAATATATGCAGGCCTATATAAAGGCCGAAGCATCGCGTAGAGGTCTACACAAAATTCATAAATATTTCCGGACATTTCATTAAAAAAAAAAGCAGGTATGTATTCGTGAGATGATTAAAATTATTAGTAGCATCCTATATCATTAATGTTTCCGTTCACTGTCACAAAGAGAGAGAGAGAGACAGAGACAGAGACAGAGAGAGAGAGACAGAGAGACACAGAGACAGAGAGAGAGAGAGACAGAGAGAGAGAGAGAGAGAGAGAGAGACAGAGACAGACACAGAGAGACAGAGAGAGAGAGAGAGAAGTTCTAAACATGAATTCAGCAGAAGAGCAGTGGGGAAAGAGAAACACACAGAGAGAGAGAGAGCTCCTGAACATGAATGAAACATGTGATTTCCCTTCATTCTGTGTGTGTGATCTTCATGTGGATGGTTGTTGATGACTACTACCACCACCACCACTACTACTACTACTACTGCAATACCAATTCAAGCACCGTCATTACTACTGCTACTACTACATCTCCTACTACTTCTATCCACTACTACACCAATTCCAGCACCACAACTATGGTTTGGTGATCCGTGTGCATGGTGCATTGCTTCTTTGATCGGCATTATTCCACGCTGCGAGACGTCTGGCGTCCCTCATGTGCATCGGTCCTGACGTTAACCCCCCCCCCCCCACCTCCCCTCCCCGCCCCCCCCCCACCCCCACCCCACCCACCGAACCCAACCACACAGAGAGAGAGAGAGAGAGAGAGAGAGAGAGAGAGAGATTCAATATCAAATCCAGGCCCAGATGTCTTTGTTTTTCCATAATGTAATGGAGAATACACACACAAAAAACAACAACAAAAAACAAACAAACAAAGCAGTCCTGGTTAATCTTTTAACCTTTAAAACTGTATTTGTGTTTGGGATATATATATATATATATATATATATATATATATATATATATATACATATATATATATACTTCTTTCTTTGATAACACCGCTCCCACTTCACATATCAATCATTCCGACAGGGGGTAGCTGATAAAATTGACAGTGATGATTACAAGAATGACGATGACGACGACGGTGATGATGATGATGATGACGATGATGATGAGAAGGAGGAGGAGGAGGAGGAGGTGGTGGAGGAGGAAGAGGGTGACATGTATTCACATAACGCTGAATCTTGTGCGTAAAAATTAACAAAAGAGACCAAAAAAAGAAAAAAAAAAGAAAGAAAAAAAAGAAAGAAAAAGAAAAAGGCGACCGACTGTGTAAGCGTTTTAACCTGGGAACGTTGAAACAAGAGTGGATCCCTTTTTGTTGCCGTGGGTTCTTTTACGTGCACAAAGTGCATGCTGTACACGGGACCTCGGTTTATCGTCTCATCCGAATGACTAGCGTCCAGACCACCACTCAAGGTGTTAGTGGAGGGGGAGAAAAGATCGGCGGCTGAGCCGTGATTCGAACCAGCGCGCCCAGATTCTCTCGCTTCCAAGGCGGACGCGTTACCTCTAGGCCATCACTCCTCATGAGGTAGAGGTGAAACAAGCCACAGTGATACTTGAAGGGGCTGATTTATTTACACACACACACACACACACACACACACACACCTGTCTTTCTCAATGATCGTGTCAACTGTAAAGTAAAGACAGAGAGGCATACAGATGTAGAACACTGACAGACTTGACGAACAAGCATGAAGACTTGAGAGAGAGATTGGATGAACGGGGCAGAGACAGAGATAGACAGACAGGCAGGCAGAGAGAAAGGCGACCTCAGCCCACCCAACCCATCCCAACCCAACACACAGCCCCAAACCACCCCCACCCCCCCACCCCCATACCCCCCACCCTACACACACACACACACACACAATAAAAATAAAAATAAAAAACACACCAAGAGCGAACTTGCCGGAGTAGGAGGCCCTGGACGAAATGAGGTAGTCCAGGCCGATGCGCGAGTTGACGCAGGTGCGGATGCACAGCACGCACTCCAGCCGCATCACCAGCACCTGGAAGGCCCCCACGCTGCCCCCACCTCCTCCTCCTCCTCCCCAGGGACCCCCTTGCCGAGACAGCTGGCCAAGGCACTCGAAGAGCAGCTCCAGCCCGTGGTTCTCCAGGAAGTCCTCCATCCAGCGTCGGTCCGAGCCCCCCAGCTTCTTGCGGAGCCGGCACAGGCTGAAGACGGAAGGGTTCTGCAGGAAGTGCACGCACGACTTGGACAGGTAGCAGTCGTAGGCCACGTCGGCCATGCGCGACTCGGAGTGAGAGCGAGGCCGCATGCCGCAACTACCTCCGGAGGTGCTGGTGCTGGTGGGAGAGAGGAAGACGTCATAGGAGAAGGAGCAGGAGGAGGAGGAGGGAGGCGAGTCTGGTGGCCTTAGGTCCAAGGGGCTGGAGTCCCCGCGGTACATCCTCCTCAAGGTGGAGAACTTGTGGTTCTTCGTGTCGGCCAGCATGGCTCGGTGGCGAGTGCGGCGAGACCTCGCCGGAGACAGTAGCAATGCCTGGATGGGGCTGTGTTGTTGTTGTTCTAGTTCTTGTTCTACTTGTTGTTGTTGTTGTTGTTGTTGCTGTTGTTGTTGTTGTTGCGGGTCGTCCACCTCATGCACAGAGCACGTCGGCGTCAGCATCCTAATCGTCGTCGTCGTCGTCGTTGTCGTTGACATCATCGTGGGCCCGTCCGGCGGTTTGACCTCCTTCATGTTTGATGAAGGACCTCCCCCACCCCCACCCCTCTTTTTTTTTTTTTCTTTTTTTTTTTTTAATTCTCGCACGTGCGGTATGAAAACCGCACACACACACACACACACCACACCACACCACACCACTCAGAGCTCGCTTTGCAAGCAGCAGTAAAATGAGATTCCCACCACACACCGTACTGCGAATAGGTGGGGGTGGGTGGATGGGTTTGAAACACACTTCAACAGAAACTAGTTGGGCACTGGTGAAAAGATATCTGCGTCAAGCAGTGCGCTGTTGTTGGTACATTCCGTCAGCGAGAGAGCCATCGCCGATGTCGCGACACCCTGATAAGAACGAAGACCTCTCTGTGCGAAATGGACACATTGGTGTTGGTGATGAGCAAGCTGGTAGCGATTTTTTCCCCCATTCCGCACAGACAAGAGTAAAACACTTTGAAGGCGGGGGAAAAAAAACTCCACTTGTACAATAACACTTCTGGTTGTTGTTGTTGTTTTCTTATTACTTGTTTTTTTTAATAGATATATCAGTTACCACAATAAGACATTTTCTTGGTTACTTTCGTTTTGGCAGCTTCCGAAAGAATTCGGCTACTGAAAACTGAAGACATGAGGCATGAATGGTGATTTCTCATCAGGTTGCCGACACAATCTGTGGCCAGATCAGTGTGAACCACACACACACACACACACACACACACGCACACATATATATATATATATATATATATATATATATATATATATATATATATGAGAGAGAGAGAGCTACTGAACAAAACCTGCTTTGTCACCTACAACACCAGCACACAACACTGTACAACAAAAACACTCCACAGGCTGTCAGACGACTGAAGACAATTCACTGCATTGCCTGAGGCGCATTTTGAAACTCCACAATCTTGGCTGTTCGTGACTGGCTGGCAATAAACACGACAACTAGCTGATTTCTGTGTAAATCATATGATAACAGCCAAAGTGTTGAAAGGTTAGAAATGCGCCTTTGGAACTGCAATAGATAAGTGCAACGGGGACACTGGACACTCCACCCACCCCCACCCCCTAACCCCTCTCCCACACACACACTCTTAAGAAAGCTAACATTGCTTGACCGTACGAGGAGTGGTCGAAAGTTGGGGACTGGGAGGGTGGGTGGGGAGGGGAGGGGGGGTGTTAACTGGAGCTGAAAGCCCTAAATCCTCAATCATCCTCACACAGACCAGGAAAGGGGGGGGGGGGGGGGGGGGGGGGGGGAAACAAACGTTCTCACGAAACAAAAGAGTAGCCCCCCCCCCCATCCCCCTTCCCAACCCATCCCACCCCCCACCCCTGACACCCAGGTTTCTGACACACAACCAGCACACTAAAAGGAATCTTGTTGAACAGTTCTCCTGTGCAGGCGCCCCTAATTGACTCTTCACGGACGGGCGCAATAGCCGGCCCCGAGTGGTTAAAGCGTTGGACTGTCAACCAGAGGGTCCCGGGTTCGAATCACGGTGACGGCGCCTGGTGGAGTAAAGGGTGGAGATTTTTTACGATCTCCCAGGTCAACATATATGTGCAGACCTGCTAGTGCCTGAACCCCCTTCGTGTGTATATGCAAGCAGAAGATCAAATACGCACGTTAAAGATCCTGTAATCCATGTCAGCGTTCGGTGGGTTATGGAAAACAAGAACATTCCCAGCATGCACACCCCCGAAAACGGAGTATGGCTGCCTACATGGCGGGGTAAAAACGGTCATACACGTAAAAGCCCACTCGTGTACATACGAGTGAACGTGGGAGTTGCAGCCTATGAACGAAGAAGAAGAAGACAGAAGAAGAAGAAGAAGGAGGAGGAGAAGGAGAAGGCAGTAGGAAGAACACTCAGCCGATAATCTCCAGTAATAACTTCTCTCTCTCTCTCTCTCTCTCTCTCTCCCCCCCTCTCTCTCTCTCTCTCTCTTCCTCTCTCTTTGGAGAACACAGATCTTCTACCCACATCACAGTCCAGTTCAGTTCAATTCAGTTCCTCAAGGCGGTGTCACTGCGTTCGGTCAAACCCATACACGCTACATCACATCACATCTGCTAAGTAACAAGGCGGTGTCACTGCGTTCGGGCAAAACCCATACACGCTACATCACATCTACCACGTAGATGCCTGAACAGCAGCGCAGTACAACGCGCTGAGACCTTGAACATTTTTTTTTTAAATAATAAAATATATGAATAAATGAAATAATAATAATAATAATAGTAATAATAATAATAATAATAATAACGTTACAGTGATTTTTGCTGCAAAACAGTCACCCGGGACACTAAATGTCGTTCACCACACTAGGGATATTGTCACTGATGTCGCACAACAGCCAGCCAGCAGCACACTGATAGTCGCAGAACCTACAACAATCGAGACACCTTTCTTTGGACACTGAAGCTCGAAAACTGAAGAGAGAAAAAAAAAAAAAAAAAGCAAAACAAAAACACTAAACGAATAAATAAATCAATCAATTCAATAAATAGATACATGAAATCTGCGTCAGAGCAAACAACAATATGATAACGATATCATTACCCTGCGTGTAGACAGAGCACACCATCACAACCTAATCCGATACGAACAGAGAGGCACGCGGCGCAAAACTGATGTCGCAACCGTCACATTCCAGCAGAAAAAAAACACATTTCTCAGTCAACAAATGACAAAACCGATCTTTTAAACTTGCCACACACGGAACACGCAGCTCAGTCAAGAAACACACACACACACACACACACACACACACAATCCGAGCACCACCACCACCACCACTACCACCACCACTACGCCTACTCAGAACAACACACACACACACACACACACACACACACACACGGCGACAGAGTGGCAACAGAAAACGATTCGCTGGCTTGGGGTTGGTTATTCCACATCCATTCAACCTCTCGCTGTCTCTCTGTCTTGTCTTGTCTTGTCTCTTGTCTCTTGTCTCTTGAGGCCTCTTGTCACTCACTCCACACTCTCTCACACGCTGCTCACTTCCGCC
>NC_134882.1:14626440-14631440 GCF_041734735.1 Babylonia areolata
TATTATTATTATTATTGTGTTGTTGTTTTTAGTGGTATACAATTTCTTTTTTTATTTACAGCAGCTTCACGGTCGATGTTTCGTTGAATTGACTGACTGCAAAGCTTGTTCTTTCTCCTTCTCCTTCATTCTGTGTGTGTGTGTGTGAGTGTGTGTGTGTGTCTGTCTGTCTGTCTGTGTCTGTGTGTGTGTCTGTGTGTGTGTGTGTGTTTGTTGTTTTGTTTTGATTTATGCATATTTTTTTTCCTCTGTTATGTATATCTCTACTAACACCATGCTTTCATTTTTATTAAATATTGTGTAGTGTAGACCCTATTCAAGGCGGGGACTGGATGTAAAAAAAAAAAAAAAAAAAAAAAAAAAAAAAAAGCACACCAGTGCTTATCTATTATCCTCGAGAAAAAGAATTTGTCTTGTCTTGTCTTGTCTTGTCTTGTTGCTTATAGTCCAGCGGACCGCACAGGGCCACATTATCAGGACTGTCAAAGAGGTAACGCGTCCGCCTAGGAAGCGAGAAAATCTGAGCGCGCTGGTTCGAATCACGGCTCGGCCGCCGATATTTTCTCCCCCTCCACTAGACCTTGAGTGGTGGTCTGGACCTAGTCATTCGGATGAGACGATAAACTGAGGTCCCGTGTGCAGCATGCACTTAGCGCACGTAAAAGAACCCACGGCAACAAGAGGGTTGTTCCTGGCAAAATTCTGTAGAAAAATCCACTTCAATAGGGAAAACAAATGAAACTGCACGCAGGAAAAAATACAAAAAAAATGGGTGGCGCTGTATTATAGCGACGCGCTCTCCCTGGGGAGAGCAGCCCGAATTTCACACAGAGAAATCTGCTGTGATAAAAAGAAATACAAATATACAAATACAACAAATATACAAATACAAGTGCTCAACTGCGACTGACTGTAAGCTGAAATGAAATGAGTGTGTGTAATCTTTGGTCTTCCGATCTCGCTATTCACTCTGTGTGTGTGTGTGTGTGTGTGTGTGTGTGTGTGTGTGTGTGTGTGTGTGTGTGTGTGTGTGTGTGTGTGTGTGTGTGTGTGTCTGTGTCTGTCTCTGTGTCTGTGTGTGTGTGTGTGTGTGTGGTGTGAAAATGACAGTGATGATGATAATCCATGCGATGTTTGAAAAGACAAATTTGACCTCGGAATCGGTTTCTCTGCTGCCGTGACAGGTCACTTTGGACAGGACCCCTCCCCCCCCCTCCCCTACCCCCTCTTCCCACCCAGCACCCTCCTTTCTCCCCCGCCCCCCTGCCGCCCCCCCGCCGGCCCCCCATGTTTAGGTTTCAATTTATGATGAGGGGGGGGGGGGGAGGGAGGGGAGGCGGGGGGGCGGGGGGGCGGGGGGGGGGGGGGGGGAGGGGGGGAGGGGGGAACTCCCGCCACACACACACACACAGCTTTGAAAATGGACTTTTTCCGGAATTTTTTTGCTAGCTGCATGCTGTTATGAGGGAAGAAAGTCATTATAAATCTAATGGCAATTAATTGTCTTCTTCCGCCTCCTTTCCAGCCTGTCCTGTCTTCCTTCGTTCTTTGCTTCCTTCCCCCCCCCTCTCTCTCTCTCTCTCTCTCCACGCTTTTATGGATGCCCGTAAATTACTTAGAGTGAATGCGCTTTGATTTGTCTGTGCACAAGATTTCAGCGCATCATAAACACTAATTATGATAATAATAATAATAATAATTATCCCACTCTCTCTCTTTCAGTCAAGTCTCAGAAGAGCGCAATGCAGTTTCAGTTTCAGTTTCAGTAGCTCAAGGAGGCGTCACTGCGTTCGGACAAATCCATATACGCTACACCACATGTGCCAAGCAGATGCCTGACCAGCAGCGTAACCCAACGCGCTTAGTCAGGCCTTGAGAGAAAAAAAAATTGCATCGACCGGGAATCGAACCCAGGTCACCCGCGTGGCAGGCGAGTATTCTACCACTAGACCACCGATGCTATATGCGCAATGCACGAAGAGGTAACCACACATCCACAGACAATCATCATTATTCTGTGAACTGATTCGTGACAGATCTTTAAGTCCAAGACATTGTATTTGTATTTTCTTCTCTTTTTTTCTTTTTTTTTTATCACAACAGATTTCTCTGTGTGAAATTCGGGCTGCTCTCCCCAGGGAGAGCGCGTCGCTACACTGCAGCGCCACCCATTTTTATTTGTATTCTTTCCTGCGTGCAGTTTTATTTGCTTTTCCTATCGAAGTGGATTTTTCTTCGGAATTTTGTCAGGAACAACCCCTTTGTTGCCGTGGGTTCTTTTACGTGCGCTAAGTGCATGCTGCACACGGGACCTCGGTTTTTCGTCTTACCGAATGACTAGCGCCCAGACCACCACTCAAGGTCTAGTGGAGGGGGAGAAAATATCGGCGGCTGAGCCGTGATTCGAACCAGCGCGCTCAGATTTTCTCGCCGCTTCCAAAGCGGACGCGCTACCTCCAGGCCATCACTCCACATACATTGCCCTTGCATTGTTTCCACACATTATCGCTAAGAACCGATGTTCATCTTTTTGTATACATTTGTATACATCACAGCAAGCGAGATTCGAATATGTGTGCGAAGCAGCATTCAAACTGTTGGGAATAAAGGTAGAAAGAATGGAAGAATATATATATATATATATATATATATATATATATATAAAGAAGACAGAAGCCAGATATGAAGGCACAGAGAAAAGAATATTAAAAATAAAGGATTGAAAAAAGAAATGATGTCAAAAAGAAAGACAGCACAAAGAGAGAGAGGAAGGGAGAGAGGGGAGGGGGAAGGAGAGAGAGACAGAGGGGAGAGATGGGAGCAGAGAAAGAAAGAAAAAGAAAAGAAAAAAACCAGAGACAGACAGACAGACAGAAAGATTGTTGACAGGCAGCGGGTATCATTGTCTTTCTCTCTCTCTCTCTCTCTCTCTCTCTCTCTCTCTCTCTCTCTCTCACAGAGGGATAAAACACAAAAAGAAATTTAAATGTCAAACGCCATGGTCTTTCCTTGTCTATAAAGCGCGCGCAGCGCCAGAAATACGACGACGTTGCCAAGCGACAGCTGACGTCACAGCTGCCTTTTCAGTTTCTCCGTTGTAAGCTTTCATTTCATCATCACATTTTTCTTTTTTTTTTCTTTTTTTTTTATATAGAGTTTGCTGTTTAAAATACTAAAATATGACATCGCGTTCAGATATTGGTATCACCTACATTTCTTCCTCTGTAACTCGTGATACGCGCCACGCACAAACAGACGCACGTGAAGTGCATGCGCTCGCTCATGAACACACACACACACACACACACACACACACACACACACACACACACACACACAGAGTGAGGAGAAGAGAGAGAGGACAGACAGACACATAGAGATATAGAGATATACGAGAAAGAAATACACAATGACAATATAACACTATACAATGCAACACGATGCAATATATTAAAGTAAATCCACACACAGGAACACAGATCGTGTACAAAGCAAATAAACACTTTTTTTTTTTTTAACTGATCTTTTCAAAAACAAAGAATGTTTTCCCGCTGATTTAAACTTCTGCATGGAATGCATCGAACATTTCAGCTGTTTTGCTTTAAATTGTGTAGATATTGTTGTTCTACGATAGAGCGAGCGAGCGAGCGAGAGAGGGAGGCAGAGAGAGACAGACAGACAGATAGACAGAGACTCACACACACACACACACACACACACACATATATATATATATATATATATATATATATATATATATATATATATATGTGTGTGTGTGTGTGTGTGTGTGTGCGTGCGTGTGTGTGTGTGCCGTGGAAGCTGCGATACATAGACTAGAAATGAGTGTGTGGAGGAGGGGGGTAGAGGAGGTGCAGGGTAATGTGTGTGTGTGTGTGTGTGTGTGTGTGTTGGAGCTCATGTACGTTTATATGTATTTGACTGTGCTTTCATATCTGTGAAACTGCATGTTTGGTGCATATCTCTTATGCATGTGTGGGGGTATGTGTGAATGTGTGTCTTCATGTTTTACATTTATTTGCTTATTTATCATCATTGTTGTCTTATTTATTTATTTATTATTATTATTATTATTATTATTATTATTATTATTATTATTATCATCATCATCATCATCATTACTACTACCTTTTTATATCATAATTATTATTTATTTATTTATGTAAGCTTATCTATTATTTATTCACCTTTTTTTTCTTTTTTTTTTTTTTCTCAAGGCCTGACTAAGCGCGTTGGGTTACGCTGCTGGTCAGGCATCTGCTTGGCAGATGTGGTGTAGCGTATATGGATTTGTCCGAACGCAGTGACGCCTCCTTGAGCTACTGAAACTGAAACTGAGACTCAGAGAAAGGGGGGGGGGGGGTGTTGCTTGACGCTTCGATACTTTAATGTCATTGGCCATGAGGTCCTTATGGCAAAGGGTAAATGCGCCAGCATACCTTCATTGCATAACAAAACATCAGAACGCACGAATGAAAATGGTGAAAGCAAAATTAATACTGAAACAAAACAAAGGAGGAGGAATTTTGTTTAATGTCCCGTCACACATATCGGTGATTGAAGACATTTTGTTTAAAGTATTTATGAATACAACTGAGTATTATCGGTTAGAATGGGTGGGCGATGTGGATGAATGGAGGGTTGGGAGAAACTGGGCAAATGAGGGTAAAAAATGTGGGTGAAATTTGGAAGAAAAACAACAACAACAACAACAACAAAACAACTCTAAATACAGTTACAGGAAATTACTTAAAAGACTTCGTAAAAGAGAAGTCGTTAAACTGACAAGCGAAACAACTGATAATGAGAGTTCTTTCCTTGCAGAAAAAAACAACAAACAACTGTGGTAGCAACCAACAGGCTACCCAACACAGTAAGACTCCGTTCATCCATACTGATGGAACAGATTCCAACACTGGCTGCAGAAGAAAAGGTCAAACCTATCTGACCACACACTTTTGTATCTGTTTGTAGTGATT